>NC_092826.1:27803693-28103693 GCF_039878825.1 Excalfactoria chinensis
TAAAGAAAGAAGAAAGAAAAAGAAAAGAAAGAAAGAAAGAAAGAAAGAAGGAAGGAAGGAAGGAAGGAAGGAAGGAAGGAAGGAAGGAAGGAAGGAAGGAAGGAAGGAAGGAAGGAAGGAAGGAAGGAAGGAAGGAAGGAAGGAAGGAAGGAAGGAAGGAAGGAAGGAAGGAAGGAAGGAAGGAAGGAAGAAGGAAGGAAGGAAGGAAGGAAGGAAGGAAGGAAGGAAGAAAGAAAGAAAGAAAGAAAGAAAGAAAGAAAGAAGAAGAAAGAAAGAAGAAAGAAAGAAAGAAAGAAAGAAAGAAAGAAAGAAAGAAAGAAAGAAAGAAAGAAGAAAGAAGAAAGAAAGAAAGAAAGAAAGAAAGAAAGAAAGGAAGGAAGGAAGGAAGGAAGGAAGGAAGGAACCATTTCTCAATAAAATGGTTGTCACTGAGACTGTACAGGCCTTTCTCTTTGCTGGTTGTGGTACTGGTATCGATGATGTTTTCAATCTATCTATCACACTGGTCTAAGACTTTCAACACATCATTCTCACTGTCCGTCCCCTACTATTTCTCCTAGTTGTCATTCAAATTGTTCCACTCAGAACAAATAAATGCATGCCATGAAAACTAGCAAGATGATATAATGAATGAGTTACAATAAATGCCCCCAGCATAAAACAATTATGTACCTGCTATTGTCAAAAACATTCAACATTCCCTTTGTTGAAAAGGAAACAGCTATAAATTATTCACTAGGGCACTGAAACACCCCCCTTTTTTTTTCTTACTTTTTTTTTTTTTTTTTTTTTTTCTTTTTTCCTGGTTGCTTCCAATTAATTTTTCCCTGAACATCCCTAGGTATATAGCTGAGGGTAGAAATTTACAATGCAAAGAGTTTTATCTGTCCTTGGATTGTCAGACTGAGTGTCCAAATTAAAAATAATAAAAAAGTTTACCGTATTTTTCTGTTGATAACTAGAGTTCAGTTATAAAAATATAATTCAAGATTGCGCACCTTGTGTGTGTTCAGGGGTAAATATAATGAGGGATCCTCTCAATCCCAGTAACTCCCAGTATCTGCCATCTTCAGTTCTCATTCTCATTTCAGAATTTATCCCAACCTTATGCTTGCTTTATTTTCCTCATTCCTTTTTTTCTTTTGTGGTTTATCACTGAATACAGTCTTCCTGATGAAATACTGAAATCCTGAAAATTTTCAAGAAACACTTTTAAAAATAATTACTGAAGGTGCAGATAGTACAACAACTGTGAAAACAACAAAAAGATTTTTTATATATACCACCCCAGGTCAGAAGTTTTCTGTCAACCTATCTTCATGCACTGAGTGCAAGAGTAAAGACAACATGCAAAGTTAGTGTTCTGTACTTACTAAGGAAGCCGTGGGATGAGATCCAAATGGAGCACCTGGAATAATTAGAAAAGTGACAACAACTAAACTCCATCTTTTTATTAAGGAATGGAAGTGTGCTCAGCTGTCTGTATCTCTGCTTTGGATAAAACTTTAGCTCTTGTGCCCTGTAGTGTAAGTAGTTGTCTGTACAGAAAGAGGGGTGTCCAGAAGGATTTGCTGATTTGTAGATTTTCAGGTGCAGAGGAAACATATTCAGAGTGGACTATGCAAGCAGATACAAATAGATCATAGGTCTGTTTACATCTCCAAGCCAAAAGCCCGTATCTCTGTAGCATTTCTAGTTCATGGTTGCAACAGTGGATTTTACAACTTAGCTGTAAATGTTAGTCGGGACTTTCTGTGGCAGCCTGAGGCTTAAAAGAGGAATGGCCTAGGTTAAATTCACATGGAATGCATGAACCATGCCGTTAACCTAAGAGCCCTATAGAAGCAGGGGAAAGCTGCAATTACTTCCCAGCAGATTCCAGGCTGTTCAAAGTCATTCTCGTCTGATTCACATACAGTATCTGAAGAGGAAGTGAGAGGCACTTGTTAGCAGCAGAGAAAAGCCAGTCTGATTCATTGACAGAGACCCTGCACTCCTGACAAGCCACTAGTCCAAAATCTCAAGACAAGAAAGCACAAAAAGGAAGATGCTTTTGTTTTTGTTTAGTTTGATCAGGACACTTCTAAATTATTTCTGAAATATGTTGTTTATTTGATATAAGCTGGTTAGATATATGCCGGTTTGCTCAGAATCAACGTTACTAATGGTTCGCTAAAAGGAAATTCTGTCCTCCAAACTGCCAGAATTCATCAGACATTTGTCAAAGTCGTATGGTATAACCTTAGTTTATCAGACACCTCTGTTTTAATTCCCTTTGTAATCTTATGATAGTGTGTGTGCAAGCTGAAGAGTGCAGTCAGTTTATGAAGGATATTACATGAGGTGGTTGCTTGTGGTACCAGCAGTCTAACCTCAGTGACCCAGGAGATCCCTCTTGGTTTTGCGTTGCTTGTAATTAAAGCCACTCTAAGAGCTGTGAAATTTTGGGAGCAAATTAGGCCTGCTGTTGTACTTCATTAAGCACTGCTCACTGCCTGCACCAGAACTGTCCTTTCGTTAAGTCAGAGTCACTGACTCTGGGGAATAGAACAGAAGTTGTGGATGTAGAAAAAATAGCTCTTAAAATCAGTATCTCCATTTGATCCACAAAGACCTCAGTCATAAGAGTTAATGGTATTTAGTGAGCAAAGAACGCAGCAGACTCCTGGGTCTTTTTGCTGTTTGTTTTAAAGATCTTTATTTATTTATTTTTTAAAGATGAACATGAAATATTTGTGTTCTTTTCTTTCCTAAAATAAATTAAAAATAAATAAATAAACATAAATATTTGAAATATTTGGGTTATTTGTTTGTGTTAATGAGATACGTAAGCAAAACAAAATAATGAAAAATTACACTGACAATGTTCCTTGTCCTTCAGCTGAAAAATACCATCTATGACCCTGTGTGAACCTGTTCTGTAAATTCAAATGTTGAAAACTGGAGAATAAATTATTTCTCTATTTGAAGCATATTTGACTTTTCTTTGAAGACAATGTTGGATTTCCTGAACTCACATATTTCAGAAAATAAATTATTAAATGAAATTTATTGATCTAGTCCTAATTACTGGTACTGTTAATCATCACAACACAGGCTAAGAATTACAGTTGCTAAAAATTCTAAATAAATAATCTGAATATAATCATATGGATGCATATTTTCCCATGAGTGATACAGTGAATAATTTTCAGGGGAACCACAGGTATTTTGGAGTTCAAGTGAATAAATGGTTTATGCGAAAAAGAAAACACCTTTTAGGAGCCCAGTTTTTAAGTGCTTTTTATTCATTTGTCTGAGAATGAAAATAAAACATGAAGAAATAAACATATTACTTATCAACTTGGATTAAAATGTGGCATACGAAATTCAGTATTTCCAGAAATGAAATAGTACTAAACTTTTATTTGCTTAAATCAATATTCAGTGCTTAAAAAGTATATGCTGCAATTGGTAAACATTCATCAAATCTACTAAGGCTCGTCTAAAATTCCATACTTGTTGTGCACAGCCTCCTAAAAAAATAGTCAGAACAAGAAGTTTTCCTCAGATTCTGGGTAAAGTTGAACTGAACTTTTTTTGTGTAGACAGGTCAGCTTTGGCAACTTCATACATTATACAAAAGCCAATGCTCTGTTTAGTCATATTGGCTCCTTGATCCTTTGCTTCTTTATTTCTACATGTGAATTTTGCAACCATTGAATATAATTAATAGCAGGACATTGCTAGAAAGTTAGTCGCAATTTCTTTCTTTCTTTTTTTTTCTTTTTTTTTTTTTTTCTGTGCTAAAGATCAAGGGGCTGTATCCTTCTTTCTTTCTTCCATCATTATACATGCAGAACTATAGGAGAATGGACCCTCTGGGACAGCTCTAATATCCGGTATGCTGCTGCCTCCCAGATCCTTATTATAAAAAGCTTTCTACTCGAGCCAAGCTGTGAAAAAGCTCATGCAGTACTGGCTGCAAAATGAGAAAGTTTGATTACGTAGTTCCCATCAAGACTAAGGTTATAAGTTAGCAAATTGAATTCCTGAACAAGACCTATTCATCAAATAAATCTGAATAGCAAGTGTTTTCAAGGAGATTACAGCAGGTTTCTGGGCAGTAAGAAAAGATGATGCGTTTGATGGAGAGTTTTGTCTTGACTTTATCTGTTATAAAAATTAGAGCTAAGTGAATTTTTCCATGAATATTAAATCAAATTTTAGAAGGACCACGAGTATTTGGGAACACAAATGAGGGAACAAATTGTAACAGAAACAGAAGACGTTTTTGCTTAATGTTTTCAGACAGACAAAGATGGTGATTAATTTTGAAGACATCAGAACAAAACCTGCCTTTTTCTCCATCAAAATGAACTTTTCTATTTTAATACTGAGCTGAAAGTAAATAAAAAGGCATGTGCCTCATTCTAGCAGACTCCAACCTGCAGTAAAATCCTGCTGCAGTCAATATATTTATTACATCCTTTTTCAAACTGTCAACTAAGAAGAAACTACAAAGTCTTAAAAGGGATGTTTTAAGGAACACACTATTATGACATTGGTACATCTTGATCTGTTCCTGATGCCTAATTTTGTAATGTGCTTGTAATTGAGATGAAGTACCTCTTCCTCTTGTACTAACTCAGCTGGAGGAACCCATTACTCCATAATTTTCTTCTGTGGCAAAAGTTACAAGTTTCAGGTTTTCTGACAGCAAAGCAAAACAAATTATAAGGTAGGATAAGGATGAAAAAACAAAGAGTTCAGAAATAATCCTTTCTCCACTGTAGCTGTAAAGAACAAAACATTATTACTTGAAGCAAGGAAACTGTGTGAAAGAGCAATACCATATTCCATGTGAGAAGTACTTCCCAGTGAAAGAGAAGAGCCTGGAAACACCATCATTTTAGGAAACAGAAGGGAAAAACCTCAGATTTGTCCTGAAGCAATTTGGAAGGTGTCCTCTGAGAGGGTGACATGGCCAATAGCCCATCTGAAGTGCATCTACACCAATGCATGTAATATGGGGAATAGGTAAAAAGAGATGGACACCATGGTGCAATTAGAAAACTATGACCTCGTTTCTATCATGGAAAGGTAATGACGTGAGTCACACAACTGGTGCACAATGAATTAAGGCTACAAACCTTTATGAAAATATTGGCAGCACAGGAGGGGCAGCGGAGTCTCTGTCTATATTAGAGGGTGAATAGTTTGAAAAAAGCTGTCTCTCAAAAACAGATTTGATCAGCTTAACAGGTTAAAATTAGGATCCAGACCAATAAAGATCATCTTTTGGTTGGTATGTCCTACAGGCTGCCTGATCAAAGGGATTATCCTTTATCTTTAAATTGGAAAGATATAGATTTGAAGGTTGGGCTATTCATTGGATAAAGAATTGGCTCTGTGTCCAGGTAGAGTCTGACGATGAGTGATGTTCCCAAGAGTCCATCCTGGGACCAGTATTCTCCAACATATCTGTGACTTAGGCATTGAGATCAAGTGTAACCTTGGGAAGTTTGCTGATGACATCAAGCTGAGTGGTGCAACTGACATGATAGAAGGGACCAGGACAAGCTTGAAAAGGATAGGGGTAATCCCAGATACGTGTACAAACTGGGAGAAGAGCTCATAGGGAGAAGCCCCGTGGAGAAGGACTTGGGGATCCTGATGGATCAAAAGCTGGACATGAGCCAGAGTAGTGCTCTTTTAGCCCAGAAGGCCAACTACATCCTGGGCTGCATCAACAGAGGAATGGCCAGCAGTGCAAGGGAGGTGATTGTCCCCCTGTACTCTGCTCCTGTGAAGCCTCGTCTGGAGTACTGTGTCCAGGCCTAGGGTCACCAGTATAAGAAAGATGTGAAGCTTTTTGGAATGAGTCCAGAAGACCATGAAGATTATCAGAGGGCTGCAGTACCTGTTTTATGGAGAAAGGTTGAGCTAGTTGGTCTCGTTCATCCTGTAGAGGGGAAGGCTCCAAGGAGACCACATTGCAGCCTTCCAATTATTTGAAAAAGCCTATTAGCAGAAGGAACTTTTGGACTTTTTGTGTGATAAGGTAGTGATAGTACAAGAGGCAATTGTCTTGAACTATAAGAGGGAATATCTGGATTAAGTATCAGGAGGAGACCTTTTCCTCAGAGGGTAGTGAGGCACTGGAGCAGGTTGCCCAGGGAAGTTGTGGATGCCCCATCCCTGGGGCTGTTCAAGGCCAGTTTGCATGGGACCCAAGGCAGCTTGAGCTAGTCACTGGCAACCCTGTCATAGAATCATAGAATGGCTTGGGTTGGAAGGGAACTCAAGGATCATCAAACTCCATCCCCCCTGCTGCAGGAAGGGCTACCAACCTCCATATTTAATACTAGACCAGGCAGGAAGGTTGGAAGTTTAATGTTCCTTCCAACCCAAGCTATTCTATGATTCTATGATACCTCAAATCAAATCTGTGTTCTATGTGTAGTACATTTCATAGTGTTTTCATATTGGGCCTTACTCTACTTTGGATAATAAGTACAATAACTGTAAACTCCCTAATCTGGCAGTAGGTACTGGAAAGGAAGATAAATACAGGTATTAGGTGAATTACAACCTTTCCTTCCCTCCCCTTTCCTTAGTTTCCCTTCCCTTTTCAGCAAGCCCAGTTGCTTTAATTTTCCAAGTGTTAGCTGGATCATTACAATGCGTTTTCAGTGCACCTGATTCAGTTGTAATTAACAGTATTAGACACTATTGTCCTAAATTGTAGTTCCAGATAGAGTGGTTTTGAAAAGAAGTAGATATAGAACGAGAAATACACAACTTAAGATAGATGATTCTCCACCTTGAATTTGGATTCTCATTAGCTAAAACAACTTAAACTCACCCAGTTCTACTATTGTTTTATAATTGTCTTCTCTGGATGGAGCTTTAGTCTTACCCATCTGTGAGACAGATCTGTCTGACACTGCGGAAGGCTTTTTGTAACCACTTTAGCCATGCTCTAAAAGCTCATTAAACTCTTAATTGAATACAATTCATAATATAAAAATCCTCACTTCTGTTTAGTCAAATGCAACCTTAGCATTTCCTCAGAATAAAAAATGTCTACTCACTGAAGCATCAATTAGAGAGGCAACAGGGAGAGCACAGCTGTTCGTGTTATCTCATGGACTATGGTGGAAGGAAAAATAGCTTCAGACCCTAAAATCTTTTGACTACCTGTGGAGAGGTAAGTGCAAAAGAACATCAAGACAAGCTATTGCTGAGCCAATTTAGCTATTTGTTGAAAGCCTGAAATAATAATAATAATTTAATATAATAAATATTGCAGAAGGGCCTTAATTGATATATAGAGGCAGTATATCTCAGTGCCACAATTCAGTCTCAGCCTCTAATATGGGCTGGTGTAGTTTATTTTTGTTATTTATGTAGTGTGTAGGCAGCATGATTTTGAAATATGGCTTTGAGAACAAAAAGATTCAGAGTAACTTTGGGAGTGAATTAAAAGGAACAAAAGTTTTCTTTCCCAGTGAATTGCTTATGTACTGTTTAATGGTCTTATCTGACACCTTCTCATATTTTTTTTTCTCATATTTTTTTATAACTAGCTATGGCTTTTTTTAAATTTAATTTTATTTTTTATTTATTTTTTTTATTTTTTTAACTCTTTCCCACTGCTTTAATAATATGTTTATGAATTTCTGGTTTGTTATTTACTTACATAGAGTAAATCTCATTGAGTTGAAGATTTTGTTCTCTAATTTGGGAAGGCAGCTCATGATCTCAGGGTAACTCTTCACATTTCTCTTAACAAATGAGTAGAATATTCAAACTTTACCTCATCCTTTCATCACAGAAGAGAAAAAATATGCTATCATAAAGTCTCTTGGGTATCCTATATTTCTTTACATATTACATATAAGTCTTATATTTTTCATCTATTCCTGGATATTTAGAAAAGGTTATTCACAATAACATAAAAAATGAGGTTTTTGATATTAATACTGCATTATTCATTATCCTAGTGGTTTACTGGGAGAACAAATACTGTAGTTTCCTTTGCTTTGAAAGTAAATACTTGTTTCAGTTTTGTAGAAGTAGGTACAAGGGACCTTGTACCTTTCTTCTTACATACATAAGAGAAAAGAACTGCTACAGATTTAACATCTCTTCAGACTGTTCACTGCAGTCATACTCATGGCATGCATCTCCTCTAATTTTCACAATTACAGTGCAATATCTGAAGCTGACAACTAAGATTACCTTGTAACAATGTTTTTGTTCAAAATAAATACCTCTCATCAAAGACACTGGCAACAGCATGGCCGGAAGGATCTGTGTGGTTTCAGATTTTGTTACATTTCATACAAAAAGACATAGAAAATGCAGAGTTTTGGATCAAACTGCACATTCCTGTAGATGCAATGAGGCAACTGGTGAATCTTAGCCATCAGTGGTGATTTGGTAGAAATGATCCAGCAGGCAATACTAGTGTCAAGAAACTGAGAAAATAAGGTCTAACTTGTAATCTCTTTCCCTTGTATGACTGCAGATATGTAAACGGAATAACAGTTTTGTTAAATGAAAACACATCAAAGTTGCTCCAAAATTAATGCCTCTTATTTAATTTGCGTGGAAAATACAGATACAAAGAGCACACTAACACTATGTGCAAATTCTCAGCTATAAAACACTGTTTTTCAACATAATCACTACCATTACTTATGCATTTTTGCCAGCAATGAACAACAGCCTGCATGCCACACTTATAAAAAATCTTCATGGTTGTTTGGAATGTGGTTTATCTTTCTTGTTTCTGTGGCCACTGCTGAAATGCACCACCCACCGCCTCACTGTGCTCACACTCACTGTTTGATCCCCATAAACAATCAGCAAACATTATGCAATCACAGAATCATAGCATGGCTTGGGTGGGTTGGAAGGGACCTAAAGCATCGTCAAGTTCCAGTCCCCCTGCTGCAACCAGAGCCAACCTCCACATACCAGATCAGGCTACCCAGGGTCCCATCCAACCTGGCCCTAAACATCTCCAGGAATGGGACATCCACAGTCTCTCTGGGCACGAGCACCTCACTGCTCTCTTAGTAAAGAACTTCCCCCGAACATACATTTTCCCTCCTTCAACTTAAAACCACTTCCCCTTGTCCTGCTATTATCTACCCCTGTAAAGAGTTGACTCCCCTCCTCTTTGCAGGCTCCCTTTGGGTACTGAGGTCACCCTGTAGTCTTTCTCTTCTCCAGGCTGAACAAGCCCAGATCCCTCAGTCCATCTTTGTAAGCGAGGTGCTTCAGCCCTCTGATCATCTTCATGGCCCTCCTTTGGACCCCCTCTAACAGCTCCCTGTCTTTCTTGTGTTTGGGGCCCCAGACCTGGATGCATGTCAATGGGTGTCACTTTTTCTGTATGGGTGCAGATAGATTTTAGGTTAACCCATGACATCATTGACACACCTTTGCTTCATACACACTTCCACTTCAGATGGCATTTTGTCAGACTGCCCCTCTGCTGCCATTTATCACACAGCAGTAACACCTATTGGAATACTGGTAGGAAGGTTCTGTCTCTATTGCCATACCTGCCTCTAATGGTGTGGGCAGAAATAATAACATGGGAGGCATTACACATATTTTGATTGTGAGTCAAATCTCAGGGTTTCATTACGATCTCTCAACATTTTTTCACTGTACAATTCCTTTACTATGGGGTGAGAAACATTTATAAAAACAGAAGCAGTTTTTTATTTTACTTGCATATTTCTAAACTAAAATTATCTGTGCTCTGAAACAGTAACTTACATCCAGGTATTTCTGCTGAGGTTGAAAATAATTCTTTGTTTGTTTCTTTGTTTTGTTTTCGTTTTGTTTTTTAATCTCTATACCAAAGAAATAATTGTTTGTCTCAGAGAAAATAAAAGACAGTTAATTCCATTATGAATGACTTACAAAAAGTTTATTTTGAAATAATCTCTAGATCTATTTATATTTTAAGTGCCCTTTAATATAGAAGTACACTAAATCCTTTTTCATGTACCTTTGTGGCTGGAAAGATCATGGAGCAGATTCTCCTGAAGGCCCTACTAAGGCACATGGAGAATAAGTATGAGGTGATTGGTGGTAACAAACATGGCTTCACCAAGAGCAAGGGATGCTTGACAAACTTGGTGGCCTTTTATGATGAGTTACAGTGTCACTGGATAAAGGAAGAACAGCTGATGTAATCTACCTCGACTTGTGCAAAGCATTTGACACTGTGCTGCATGACATCCCCATTGCCAAACTGGAGAGAAAAGGATTTGATGGTTGGGCCACCCACTGGATAAGGAATTGGTCGGATGGTTGCACTCAGAGAGTTGTAGTCAATGGCTCAGTGTCCAAGTGGATGCTAATGTTGAGTGGTGTTCCTCAGGGGCTGGTGTTGAGACCAGTGTCACATCTTTGTTGGTGACATGGACAGTGGGATCGAGTGCACCCTCAGCAGTTTTGCAGATGGTACCAATCTGAGTGGTGCAGCTGACACACTAGAGGAAAGGAATGATATTCAGAGAGACCTCAACAGGCTTGAAGGATGGGCCCATGCCAATCTCATGAAGTTCATCAAAGCCAAGTGCAAGATCCTGCACCTGGGTGAAGGCAATCTCAAGCACAGATACAGACTGGGAAGAGAAATGACTATGGTTACTCTCTTCAGCCTGACCCACTGTGAAGACTTGAGTGCTTTGTGAGCTCAATCGAAATGTGTGCTAGGATCCTGATGATCTGATAATGTGGGTGTCATCTGTGCAAGCTCATCATAATAGCCCCCTTCCTTTATTATTCTTTCTGATGTTTCCACATCTATATATTCTCAGTTACTGTCCATGAATATTAATCTTAACATTTCTCTTATAGTTATCTATATAATTAGATAATTAAAACATACATAATAGGATTATAAAGCTAGGTAATAAAACTATGTATATTCTTTTTGATGGCTGAGCTCCATAAATTGTTGTAAGTTGAACACTGTATTAATGACTTTTAGGACTTCTGTGATTCTTAGTAAATCAATATTTAGAATCCAGATATAATAATTTACATTTTTTCTTGCATAGTGGCTTACCTTGAAGCCACATGAATAACAAGATGCATGACTACAGTCAAACTGCAGGAAAAACTGTCATACATATTCTAACTTAAGCCAGGGAGAAAAGGTTAATTTTGTGCAAATAACAGAAGAAACTGGAAATTTTATTACCTTTTAAAATATATATAAAAATATATATTTATACTTCAGAGCAAAAACCCACCTAATGTATTTCTGGACATAGAACAATGCCTACTAAATCCCTATTGCTCCCCTAGATACATAAGAAACTGTTGTAAATGCCTGATAAGACCTACTGCATTTAGGGCTTTATTTGGAGGAATGAAAATTCATTCAACGGATGAGAAGAGTTACTATTATCATGTTGATGAGATTGCTATTTAAAGAAATGTAAGGCACATCTGTTGAACAGACACATTCTGTAAATCTAAATAAGTAAAATAAATTAAAAGAAATCCTAACGTGTCACTACAGCTTCAGGAAATCCTTCAGGCATGCACTGGGCTTTAAGATTCAAGGAAAAACTTTTTTTTTTTTTCCTAACTGTACATGATAAAATTAACCACTGAGGACATGACTAAGGCTGTCACAGTGTAAACACACACATGCACATCCATTCATACATATATTATTTTGAAGAAATGAATTATTAATAAATTCTTGCTTCTGGGCCTGCTCAGCATCAGTGCATGTATATGGCACTCATATATATATGTATTCATAGTAATCAGTACAACTCTGTGCTGCAAATTACAGCTTTAAATAAATCATAATGAAATTGGAAGCAAGATAGTCTTTGGAAAGGTAAACAGATTTAATGTTTTCATATTATTGTGTCATTTAAATGACTGTGTATGATAATTAAATATCAAGTTTATTTTTTATTTATTGTAAAATTGATTGCTATTACTTTAGACCTCTCTTAGAGATTGTTGGAAGAAAAAAGACAAAGATAGTTTAAAATCAATTAGTTGAATAAAACAAAGCTATCTTGATTAGAAAATGAAGTTCAGGAACTATGTAAATGCATCATGCTTTGGAATTGAAATCTATTCTGAGATAAGTGATGCTAGTCACACAAAGCAGAGAAAAAGCCTCTGATCAAGGACAATTGTATAATTTATTGGATCACTCCACTTAGATCTGTTGTGAAAAGTCAAGATGATGATAATAAACAAACACTGCCCAAACCAATGTCTGGCATCTTATCTGTAAATTTCTGCATTGCTTTAAGAGGCCACTCTTATGTTACCATGCTTGTAAAAACTCATATTTTGCCCACATGTGACATAACCTCATTCAGCTAGAATTGTATTCTATTGTAGAATGGACAAAGCACTTCTTTTAGTATCACCTACCCTATAAGGTAGTGATGTCTGGCTGTCTGAATTTTGGAAAAAAGTTTTATTTCTGTAAAAAAGTAGCTTTTGTTTACAAATCTCTTTATCTGGTTTATTATTTGCAAATTATTGCAAAAAACTTTTGCAGCTTATTGTTGCAAATGCTTTTTTTAATGCACTTTCTATAAAACTTATCAGAATAAACTGAGAAATAGGTAAGATATACAAAGAATAGGAATGAAACCAGGTAGAGTTAAATATGCAGAAAAGAAAAGAAAAAGTTATAGCATGTACAATTTCATGAACAATCTAAAATACCATATTTATGCCATAATTTGATGTTACCTCTGGTAAGAAACTTTGATGAACTATCACTCAGGATTTCCAGAATTTTACTTCAGTTCCATGTTCAGAGTTGAAGTTCAGCTTGTTGAAATAAATCAGTCTTAAGGTAGCTCTACTCTGCAAAAATACTAATTTATTCATTTACTGCTCCAGAAAGATGTGTGTGAAAAACAGAATACGTGCATATATAAATCTTGCAAATATAAATAGAAATAAAAACTGTATAGTTTATATTCCTAGATTAAATCTTCAGTAAAATGGATTCCAAGTTGAGATGTACCAGTAAGCTAAGCAGAAACGCTTTACACAAATGCTATAGTTCCTCTGGAAAGAGAAGGAATAAATTCTGGAAATTTAGATTCAAGGTAAATCTTAATAGAAATCTAAGCCACAGAAAGACATATCTTATGTAGTCAGATAGCCTTAACTCTGCCCATTAGCGATCCTTTTAAATGATCAGGCAATTATTTTTCTGTAATTGTTTTTGCACAGTCCAATTAGATGAACCCATTCCTGTTAGATTGTTTTCATTTTTATTTTCTGTTTCAGTGTCACTACAGTGTGAAGTTAATGTTCTCTGGATCCCTCTGTATCTTAAGTCTTGTTTACCCAAGAGACAGCTTGGAAAAAAAATCTCTCTATTGATGACACCAATTCAACTGAACAAATGCTGGCAGCAGTGACAAAAGTCTGAGACAGCTTGCTGACTGCCAACATCATCTCAGTACTGCCTTAGTTAGGCTTGCTCCCAGCTGGGAGAACTGGCATGGTGTTGAAAAGAGTGTTTATTGTCTAGATCAGAGTTCTATTCTCCATTTAATTGCTGCAATACATCCTTTTTAGGTAGGTGTCTTCAAAGTTTTGTCAGACTGCTGATAGACAGTGGTAGATCTGAGACAAGTTGAATAATTTGGGCAACATAAGAAAGAAAAATCTTTGTGTGTTTGAGTTTTTGGAAGTTTTGGAGCTAGGTGTGTACTTCAGAAAGGAACATGTTCATTTTATGACCTCTATTTATTTCCTGGCATTATATTAACTTTTCCAGTGGTCCTCTAATATTTCATGTTTAAGGTTTCAAATGTCTCCCATTCAGATGTGAGGCATTAGGCTTATATTTAGCCAGGATGCAAAGTCATCTTGATATTTAGTCACGGGCAGAGCAGATATTTAGCAATAACCACTTAATAAATAATTACACTACTTCCTGGCAGCATTTTGGTTAAACCATTCACTGAAATTCCTTTTTCCCACCCACGCTGCTTCCCACAGCTTATCACCCAGGAATGGAGCCTCCTAAGCTTGGTTTGGCAGTTGGCTCCTTGCTTCACTTTCTTCTTAACTCCTCTATCCACTCAGGTTTATACCAGAGGTTCTCTTCCTCTGCACAGAAGATCCAGTCTGTAGTTTTTCTTTGCTCTTCACTCTACCTCAAAACACTTATGGAAAGGACAGCAGGTAGATAGGCAACCTTGAGTCACCCTTCCCAGGATGAACTATGAATGGCTGTGTAAGAGAAGAAAACAGATCAACTGAAGTTTGCTGTCGTTTTTAGAATCAAATTAAAAATGCATTTATGATTTTTTTTTTTAATTTTTTATTTCTTATTTTTCCATATCTTTGCTCCTTGAACTGATGTGTCATGGAAAAAGATATTTCAGAGCTATCAGATGAATGATAGAACTGAAAATATTCACAGGAAAGTTTTCATTCTGATATTCTCAGTGCTTATCCAAGCTTTCTATTTTTTTCAGGTTTCTTAACTACTACCCTTTCTCTTGGACTATGTTTGCACACCATTTACTATACTGTAAAACTTCTAATTCCACTACTTACCCTATAGACTTTAACTTGATTGCACACAGAATGTTATTAGTATGTAGATGTATACATATACAATTATTTCAATTGTATTAAAGTTCACTTTCATAAAGAAATTTAAAAGACTGAATGTATTTTTCCAGCACCTAGAATTAATGACAATAATTTAACAAAAAGTTCCATGGGTAGTTTTAATTAAGTTGACTTGTGTTTTATGCCTGTATACATATTTGTCTCAATTTGTCCTCATGTCTCTTGTAACCTCAGTTCACTTTTCCTATGAGAACCTTGAGTTCTCCTTCGTATTCCAAATAGCCCATCACAGTATCCTCCTCTCCCTGGAATCTCATTGCCTATACCAAAAGGAGAACAATGCCAAGCTGATTTTGACTCACATCACGTTGATTGTCCTGTTGTGCTGACTGATGAAACAACATACTGAGCTCTTGAGTTTGTATTGCTTTTTAAAAATTGTTTTCACATGCTGAGCTCTTTAAGTCTCCCCCAAGCACAGACACTTTTTCACAGACCTTGTATAAGATTAACGACTGAGAACTTCCTAAGCCCTGTTAAGTGCAGCCAACTGAAACCAGGCAAAGAGTTGAAAAAAATAATAATGGGAGTACTGACAGACAGAAAGACAGGCAGATACTTAAATGTCTAGAGTCCTGGGCTGGGAGTGTGATTCTCCTTACTCACCTTTAAGTATAGCTGCCTTCTGTGTGTGTGGTGAGGGGATGTGTGTATGGTATGGTTCTACATGAGCATATACCAAGTAAATTCAGGATGATGCCAAACAGTGATTTAGTTACAAACCAGGTGGAAGGGGAGATGCGGAAGCCGAAGGAAGGGAAGGTTCCAGTTTTGTAAACTGAACTGGATGAAGGGAGCCTTGTGTTCGAATTCCAACAGTAGAAATGTTTCTGTCTTTTACATGTAGCAGACTTCTGGGTGGCACTTCTAGGAAGTCTGGTACTTTTGCATATTTGTCAAAATCTACATTACATTAGAAATTGTATTTGTTGTTGTTGTTGTTGTTATTATTCTGGTAAGTTATTTTTATAAAAATAAACATGCGGAATTTAATTCCATCTTTTGGATTAGTAAATTTACTAGATATAATAGAAAAGCAAATTTCATTATTCTTGTATAAAGAACAAAGATTGTTTATACTAAATGTTAAAGAAAGAAAAACTCTTACCTGGTTGGCTATTTTAAAGCTCCTTTTTGTGTAGATCATTGATATAGTACATCACATCCAGCTAGAATAACTTCATAGGCTAGAGAACTCCAACATGCTACACGCTGCACTTCATTCTGAATAGGGGTTATTCATAACTGTTGTGTTTCCTGTGAAATCTGTGTGTAAATAAATTTTAGTTTAATAAATAAGTAATCTCATTTTCTTTCTCTCTTTCTCTCTCTCTTTTTTTTAATACTTCTTTTTAGACACTCCATGACTTCTCTTCCCTATGGAAAGATTTGTGTTGGGTTATTTCATGACTCAGGTTTTCTTTAGCAGTCATAATCAAAAGGGATAAGAAAAGGAGAAGGGAACGAAGACCTCCTCTCAGTTGCCTCTGTTTTTTATTTTAAGACATACTTGAAGCTAGTCATATAATTGTGTTTGTTTCTAAGTTGAAACAAATATTCCTTGTATAAGGAGAATTGATTGTGTCATAAATTAATAGATTATCTCCAGATTCTTGCTATTAACTCCCCCTGAGCCCCTCCCTCCAAAATCTAATGAACTGCATAAAGTCTCTGGGGATTTTAATTGATCTTCTGATGTATTTATCCATAATTTGAAAACACCTGCATCTTTTGAAGGTATTCAGAAATTCTTGAAAGCGTTTGGAATAATGTTTTCAGAATGTGTAGTGCTTGGCAGGTGCCAGCTGAGGCAAGTTCTGCAGGTATTAATCTGAACACTGTTCACCTTGTTTGTTCATTAAAGTAACTTGCTATAAGCCAAGGTACATGGAATGCATGCTGCTTAAAGTGGAGTTAAAGCTTAATGAATTGTACAACTGCATAATATCCTAGACCCTTTTCCTTCTAATCTTTTCTCCAGCCAATGACTTGCAGATGTTTTATATGATCCTATCATATGTAGAAGCCAAAAGTAACTGCTTTGTGTTGATATAATTCCAATGTCAGATGTTTTCCTTGCTTGCAATATTATTAAATCTAAAAAGGGAGTGCATGCTAATGATATTGCTAAAGGTTATTTTATTGCAAGAAATAAATGAATAAAAATTACAATAAATATGTATGTATTTATGCATATGTATCAAGCAATAAAACTTCATGAGTAGATAATGCAGATTTGTTCCCAAGTTTACTGGTTTCATTCTGTACAAAAGTACTGATTAAAAAAAAAAAAAGAAAAAAAAGAAAAAAAAAAAAAAAGAGTTACTAATATTTACAGAATCGTGGTATGGTTGAGGTTGGAAGGGACCTCTGGAAGTCATCTGTTCCAACCACCCTGCTCAGCCAGACCCAAATACAGTCAGTTGCCCAGGACTATATCCAGATGGCTTTTGCATATTGCCAAGGATGTTAACTCCAGAACAATAACTTAAGTAATGTTGGCCATTGTTTTTCTCACACAGAAGCAGAATTTGCAAAATATAATTAACTAAAAATAAGGAAAACTCTGATCTGATGTACGGCCTCTGCAAGTCCACTCATCTTTCTGTGCTTCTCTTACTTTCCAAGGACTGTGTTTATTTAGATTGCAAAAAGGATGTCTTCCATATGTTTGCATAGTGTTTAGAACAACGGGCCCTTTGCTTTCAGGTCTTTAGCACAATCCTGCAATACTAATTGTCAGATCTGCCCCTGTAAGTGGCAACTTCATGGAAGTATTAAGCTGAAGGGTCAAAATCGAAGCTTTAGAATTTGCTTGAGAGCAGGTAAACACCTCGTTGCTCTATGTCCTCTGAGGCTATAGTCAGTGAATCAGTTGTTCAAATATAATAGAGCCAAAGAGCAATCCCTAGCCTCCAAATCAAATGGTGCTCACTGGACTGTATCTGTACTGCTCAAAATTAGCTCCCACTAAAATAAATTGATCACATTTGTACTACCAAGCACTCAGGCCTGGACCTATTGTGTTATTTCTTTCACCCTAAAAATAATTACCAATTTTTGGAGCTGGTTATTTTAGTCCAGAATACTGAGATAATGTGAGGTTGTACTGGCAGTCCATGTCAGGGTCAGCCTTTTTATATGAAACTAAGGGTAAACACTACACAACATGGAATGTGGGAATGTGTGAGGGCACAAATCCTGTTATAAAATTGCTAGATAATGTAATGTGGCAGGAAAAGTATCTGGATCTATCTCACATGTGATGACTTTGGGGAGCAGCTGTGAGATGAATTATTCTTGTAAAGAAGTTTCCACTAGCTCATTTGGTAGATATGCTCAAAGAATACTTAAATGCCTCATCACACTAAGTACATATGCATTAAGGATATGTAGAGTGCAAAGCACAGAAACCCATTACTTTAATCTAGCAGCATGGCTGTCAGTACTTTATCACTTTACTAAGAGCTCCTGAGCTGTTTGGTGATGCATCAGACACCATCTTGCTCCTCACCTTTTTGGTACTGTTATATGTTTTATTTGCATATTGTGGCTTATCTATCAGTATTGGACTTTTTTTTTTCTTTAACACATGACTTTGTTGTGGAACACTGAAGAAGTCTAACATCTACACTGAGCAACAACTCTGATATCACTGTCATTCATTCAGCTCTTCATATACACTTCTTTTGAGTCTAAATATCATTCATTATGGCAACAATCATTCTGCTGGTGTTACTTCTTGTAGTAATATAGTAATAATCTTGCACAAACTTCAAATAATGATCACAGAATCACAGAATCACAGAATGGTCTGGGTCAGAAGGGACATCAATGATCATGAAGTTCCAACCTCCTCCCCGCCATGGGGAGTGCCACCAACTTCTACATTTAATACTAGACTAGGCTGCCCAGGGTCCCATTCAACCTGGCCCTGAACACCTCCAAGGATGGGACATCCACAGCCTCTCTGGGCAGCCTGTCCCAGCACCAAATATACACAAATATACAAGTAAATACCTAAGGGATGGAGGGACACATTACTATAAGCATGGGCTGAGCATGTTACCACTACAAGCAAATACATAAAATTTAGTATATCATAACTCTTTTTGTTTTGTTTTGTTTTGTTTTGTTTTGTTTTAATGACTACAGTTACCAATACTGAGAAAAAATGGTAGCAGTGTTGTAGTTTGAAGAGTTAATCACATGACGTTCCTCCCTACCTTCTGGAAAAAAGGTAGGTGGGAAGGAAGAGGGAAAAAACCTGACTAAGATAGGAGAAACAAGTTTATTAAAAGACACATGAGACAATATGGAAGAATTAAGAGCAGTAAATCAAAATAAAAGCAGAGGAGAGAGAGATAGTAAGACTGAGTCTTTATTGGCAGGCCCTCCACCACTCACATCCCGGAAAAGATGAGAGCACTTCCCCTTCACCTGGAGTCAGATCACTTCTCCCAGAGCTATAACTCACATCTGCTTGAGTCTGCTAGAAGCACAGCGCACAGGAATTGTACCCAGCTCTGTGATTAAACATCAGACAGCCTGCTTCTTAATGTCATGATATGGAATATTGATAAAACCAGGACAACATGTTTTTCTTAAACTAAGCTAACTACATGTAAATGCCCTGATTATATGAATTTGAAGCTTAAACTCATGAGATTTCAAGAAATAAATAATAAAGTTGAATGTATGTGTATGAATTTACTTAGGCCACACAATATCTTCCCATGATCTGAGGGTTATTAAGAAAAACCTTATAAAGAAGTGTTATAATATCCCTCTGTGCCTCAACTCCCCTTTCTGTTAAATGCAAAAATGACATTTTGTTTCTTTCAATATGGTCTGAGATCTACTGGTTTACTTGAATTCTTATTCAAGAATTAAGCTAAGGAATTACTGTTCAAGAGGCCAGACCGTATCACAAAATATTATAATAAAGAAATGTACTCAGTCTAACAATATTTTCACAATTCTGATTGGCCCTTGATTTTCTGGTGTCTTCTCAGAATCCTTACCAATGTAGCCTGACATCTATTATGAATGATGTTAAGACCTTTGGGCGTTACTCTGTGTAAGGGCTGTTGTATGTTCTGAGCTAAGTTTTCGCCAGTCTAATAAAGCTTTCGGTGGACTTTTATTGTCATTCAGAGCTTTATTAGTCTTTTATCTGACTGTTCCTTTGGCCTTTCCTTTGATTGACTGTGTCTATATCAGGAATGCTTCCTCAGCTAAAATACTCTTCACTCTAATTGTGATGCTGCCTTTTAGGGAATAGGATTTTCAGAGAAATAGCCAGCTACTGTTATAGCTAAACTCAATGCTTTGCTATAAGTAGCTTGATGTCAAAGCTCTCTCTGGTTACTTAAGAAACCTGTATCAAAATTCTACTTTTTTAATTAATTATAATAACTCTTGTTTTATGGAAGTCTGGTCCATGGTTTGGCATGTTTATTACATGCAGATAAGCAGCTTTGATTTTGCAGGTATCTTGAGTCAGAAATGTGATTATGATTATTTTGGGTCCATTTTAAGGTCTTCCATACTGTACACATTTGTCCTTATCATATGTGTACCTAAACACCCAGGCAGAGTGACTGCTACCTTGTTTGTATTTGGAACAATGTACTGGAACAGGCTGCCTGGCAAGGTTGTGGGGTCTCCTTTTCTGGAGACATTCATAACATACCTGAATATTTTCCTGTGCAACCTACTGTAGGGAACCTGCTTTAGCAGGGAGCTTGGGGCCTATCATCTCCAGCCCCTATGATTCTGTATTAGAGACAGATGAGACTAAATCACATAACAATAATTGCATAATGTATTTGACATAGGTTTACTAATGTTAACATTCTGTAAACTTTGTATTAGAGATTACTGTAAAGGCCTGTATTGATATATGCTCCAAAGACTGTGTGGGATGTGGCTCATTCCATTTGGTAGAACCATTCACTAAACCTGGTACAGTGAATTGATCTTTATTTCTCCAGCACTTCTTCTTACAGGTAGTGAGTCCTCTGCTAGCATTTCTCCTCCCTGTACTGGCAGTTTCCATTCTTCCTCTGTTCTCCCATTGGTCTCAGTTTCCAAATTCCACATCATCTCAGGAGAGTATAGCTTCTACTGGTCTCCTACCCACGGTATCATACTGTCTTAAGAATCTGCTTTACCTCCCAACATTGTTTCTGCCAGACCCACAATTTCCCACAGTGGGGAAGCCAACTGGATCCTAAAATGAGCTCTCTTGTAGATGCCTCTTTCAGGCTTCTCCACTGAGACCCATGATTAGCTGATGTGGACCTCATTGTCTCCTTTCGCTTGGAAGAAAGTGATCTTAGCACTGACATTGCCAAGATATTGTGTTGAAATATCAGATAGCTGTTACTTTTTATAAGTGTGGGTTGTGTGATTTGGATGGAGGCACTAGGTGACTTCTGTCAGTATATTTTTATGATGTTATTATGTAGATCTATATAATGAGATATATTATGTTATTTTAGCTGTTCTTTCTAAAACTCCAGATGAGAAACATTTTAAATTGGGGATTTTAGGAATCACTCATCTTACATGTTCTAACACTGCCTGCTTTATATTACAATGTGACTGTTGAAAGGTCTTGAAGCAGGCTGTCCACTTAGTGACACGGTAGAAATTAGCATCATCCTATGATCTCCAGGACAACATATTCACATAGTTCTTCATGCTGAGCCTCATGCCTGTATTCCTTCTGTGCTATCAGTGGAATAACCAAATGTTTAGGCCTGGAATTCACTCACCAACTGTGCTGATGAGGCAGCACATCTAAATTAGCCAGTGGGAAATACCAAAGAGAAGGAAAGATTAGAAACACCTCCTTGTGCCTCCAACTTCATGCCTAATGGAGCTTATTTGCTTTGGACAAATATGAATTCAGGTACACATTCCGGCACAGATATGTACAAGTGTAAATGATTTTATGTTCTTATAACTTAGATTTGCATTCATGATCTTTTTTTTTCTCCTCTTCACCCCCTCCCCTCCCCCCCCAGCCCACTATTTGACACCTTCTTCTACAAGAATTTGTCCAATCTCTTCTTAAACTAATTCCAACTTTTAGTTCTCTTTGCTTGCTGCCAAAATCTAGGGCCATCAGGATGGCTTTCAGTTCTGCCAACTGACTTGTAGATGGCGACAAAGGCCTCTGTGTGAAAAGCTATTTCCTTTGTACTTATTTTCATATCTTTATCTTTTGCATTTCTTCTTTATCTTTTATTTTGAACCCACCACTTGCTGTTTTCATCAGTCCCTTAGCTCTTCTACTGAAATTACATAGTCATAGAATATATTTGTGTGGCAACACTAGGTGGAGCACAGCCCTTGAAAGGCTGTCAAGTATATTCCATGACCAACATATTACATATAATACATATTGGCTGGTGCTCTTGGGGGTTATCACCTACTCAGAGATACAAAAGCAGTGGGTCATCACAGCCATTACATTTCAAAGACAAATCAAGGAATTAGTGGTATCCTCAGCTCTTGCTCGGCTCGACTGGCTACAACAGGCAGTGCAGATAGCTCCCTTGGGGACACTCTGTACTGAGAGTGCTCCCTCACATAATTATGGACTCATAGAATAACCAGATTTGGAAAAGACCCATAAGGATATTCAAGTCCAGCTCTTGATATGTCTCATACATGGAGATGTGCCCCAGATGTGAGAAGAATGTGGTTGAACCTGGGGACTGCAGAGGGGATTGTCTTACAGCTCAGATGTTTTTCAAACCTTGTTTCCTTTTTCTCCAACAAGCTTGTACAATCCTTGTTTTAAAGCCTTTAAAGCAAGAGATTACTCTGGAAATGCCAAAACAGGATGACATATAGTGGCATTTGCAGACAGCAGGAGACAAGGCTGTAAATCATTTGTTCCTGATGGTTGGTATTTTCTTTATATTCAAATTACAGTCGCCGAGAAAAAATTCAGTCCCATGCTGCTAACTTCAGCACTAATTATACTGCATCTGGATTTGGCCCAAGCAGTCCACACTCACATCAACACAATGAGATTATATGGGCAGAAACGTGAGGCAAGGTACGGTATTCACAGTTCATCAGTCTTCTGCCATTTGCATTAGACCATATCAATTGTTAGATCCCATCCAGCCCTCAGCTCATTCTGTAATATTTACATTGCCAATTTGTCCACAATACCAGTGCAGTAGAGCAGAACTCCCAGAACTAGCAGTTACTGTATACCAAAATTGTAATTTTTTTTCATTCTGGCACTTAATAGGCAATACTTTTCCACACACACACACACACAGAAGTAAGAGCATTTTTGTAAACAAGCCGCTGTAAAATGAAAGTTCTCAAACAGAGAGGGAGAAAGAGAAATGCAAACCAAATTTTTCTTTCAAAGCAATTCTTTCTTTCCTTGGGGAACAAGGCTGCTCTAACAGGTGGAACATTATTAGAATCTGTAGAAAGATGAGATGGTCACATGTTTGTTCTGGAATATGGTACGGGATAACCAGAAAAATGGGATTGGTCAAATTCATCCATTGTTTTTGACCTCAGGAATGAAGGCAAGTCAAATGGTAGTGCCAATGTTTTAATATTTAGTTCTGTTTTGTATAGGTCGCTTTTTTCATTTAGCACAAACTATACTTTACTCAAAATTTGTGTGATTAATGCATTGATTTAGCTTCCCAATGTGCACTGCTGCTAGGCGGATTCAGATATTATTTATTTTTATTAGTTTATAATATGTCAATTTTTCTTGCTTATCTGTCAGCTCCCACAAAAATACATAAATCAAAAATATAGCAATGTGGACACTAACAAGGCATAATTATTGTAGGGTCTGTCCCCTTTTAAAGAAAAATACAATTACCTACCAATATGTTGCTGGGATTAGGTCAGAATTTGCATAATACTGACTCATATTTTCTTAACAATTTTAACATCAGACAATAGGTTTTGCAAATCTATATTCCTTTCCTGTTTTTCAGATTTATTTTTCAGGCTAAAATAATAAGAAGCTCAGTCAAAACAAGATAATTATTGCAGTCTATCCCCACAGAAAACTTTAATTACTCCATGGCATGTTTCTAGGATTAGGTCAGATTTTTATAATGCTGATTTTTTAATTTTTTTTTAAATAACAATAGGCAATTAAGTCTTCCAAACTATAATTTATTACAGTTAAATTTATTCATTTTTTTCCACGGATAAATATTTAATAGAAAATAACTCAATCACTGCAGGAGATTAAGGAAGATTTTTACCTCAGTATAATCTTAGAAAAACAGCAGACAGTTTTCTGTTCTTGGCTGTAATACCAAATATAGCCAAGTTAAATGACGAGATGAAGATTGTTGAAAATTTTTAACTTCTGTGAAATAACAGCTACTAATGTATAGGATTATAAACCCCCCAGTAGCAGACTATGTAGCAAATAGATCCCTCCTGAAATACGGAAAACTATGGTTGGGATCTAGGGTTAAATAACCGTGATATATTTATAGAGGGCAAGGGATCACCATAAAATAAAGCAGCAAATAGTAAAGAAGTCAATGTAAAAGAGAGGCCAGGGATTTAGGGTATAGAGATCATAAATTTTCATCGATATAAACAGTCCATGTACCTCAGGAGCTGAGTTTTAGCTATAATTTCAGGTCTGACCTATAGGCTTTTGGTGTTCACAGTGCATGCACGATCAAGATGCCATCTGAGGAGGTGAAAAAAATGTTTCAGATCTGTGTGATTTACTCATTTAATCATCTCCAAATCCACCCCAAACACAACAATACTGTGTAGAATATCAGTACTTGAGAAGATTTTATTGTCCCACTAAATTACATTTAATTCTTACTGTAACATCTCATATAAACAGGAATAGTGAATGATTTCCTCCCCAGTGTGTTCCTCGTGAGGCAAGAAAAGATTGTTATATGGAATGCATAGATCCGGAAAAGGTCACCTTTTCCTTATCCCCCAGATCTCCAGAACGTGCATGGATACTTTCAATTGCATCGAATGGTTTTCTTTTTCTGCTATAAGGTGATATTTTCTGTTTTCAAATAATAATTATGAAATCGCCACAAAGAACCATTTGAGGCTTTTAGCTTTTAACTAATTGCTCTGAAAGAGAATTCTAAATGATTTCCAAATGACTTAAATGATTTGGCTAAAGAGCATCTTATTACAAATGGGCTTCGTTGAAAACATTGTGTCAGCACTAAATGAGTTTTTTTTTTCCCCCTTGCTTTTCTCTAATGGGCAGATCAGAACATGTAAAGCACCGTCCCTGCAAAGACTTTTAAATAGGCTTTGGACCAAGCCTTTATTTTGACAACATTTTCTTTTTAATGGAGTTTACCACACTGCAATATTTGCCATTACTACAGTCCTTGCAGTATTCCCTGTACCACAAACCTGAAATCCTCCAAACAAAATGGGTCACACCAGTTTTTAATAAGTATCCACTCATGCACATGACTCCAAGCCTGTCAGTGGCATTGCTTTGGTACTGATGACATCTAGTTGGAGAATTTCTGGCTTGGGGACTGGTCCAGTGACCCTCAAGCAAAGGAGAAATTCTTATATGTGTGCATAATCATGTTAGTTTCATCAGAACCAGTTGCATAAATTACACAGCACGAGTAATAGCTTGTAAGGCACAACGCAACAGCAGCAGACCATTTACCCTCTCAGTGCTGCTTGCTCAGAATCCTACCAGCTTTCTAGAAATTCTGTGATAGCATCGAAGAGACCTTTCTCCTGTGCCAGCCCTAACGAGATAACTGAATGACTTGTAAAGGAAGAGTGTTTGATGGAAGCACTGCTTTTCAAATACAAAGATATCTGCAAAAGATGTCAAGCAGCTTTGCCATCGACAGCTCCAACGTTATTCAGAGCCACTAGGTAGCACTGTTGTATAGAGAACAAGCTGGCTCTTTTGCAGAGCTGCATACAAACAGCCTCATGCTGTGCAGAATCTTGTAAATACTGTTTTACAGTTTTCACTAACAACAGAAGTATATGAGATCAAGAGAGAAAGACTGGCATTTGGAAATCGTCATTTTCTCAGCAAAGGCAGGTCCAGGTCCTGCTTTTAGTTAGGTGGTTCTGTTCTGCTTAAGGTACCCTGAAGATGATCATACATTGGAATCGTACTTCTAATTTTTTTATTATTATTATTATTTTTTATTATTTTTTTCCTGTGGCAAGGAGAAGCTGCCGAGGGGCAGGTTTGGAGGAGGCAACTGAGCTGTTATTCTTGAAGAATTCTTGACCTGACACGCATGTTTCTGGAGACCCTTCCAAAGCTGCTGTGGGCCTTGCTATGTACATAAACTCTGAACACGTGCTTTCCCTTCCCTCCCTCATTTGGCAGCGTTTGATGGCCCAGACAACACAAAAGTGCACATCAATTACTTCCCTATGTACATTACACACTCTGGGCAATCACAAACATTATACACTGTTCATGTGCGAACAATTAATTACAGTTATATTATTTAGTCATTCTTTCCACTACCATTGTCCAAAGTAAATTTTTCCTTTAAGTGTAATATGGTTTTAATTTAGGAAGCAGGGTTTCTTTAACCTATTTGACATTATGCAAACCATCTTAAAGGAGGTTTCATGCTATTTCCACTCTGTCTGCTAACTTAGCTCCCTGCCCAAATGTGAGCTGTGTTTCATCAAGCAAATTACTTACAGAGGACCTTCAAAAAAGATGGTGGGTTCATTTCTTTACTCGTATTTACTCAGCTCTGGTGTAAATCTTTTTGTATTTTGCTCTGTGGATTAGCACCTCTGTCATCCTCCCACTACCCCTCTCTTTAGGGCGGAAAACAGACAGCAGTAATGTGGATCAGAGCTGGGACTCACCCTGGGAAGCTCAAGAGGGAACAGGTCATCTCAGAGGCCTGCAGCTTACACCTGGGCAGTGCAGTGGGCCTGCTACAGGCCATTACATTGGGAACTAGCTGCTGCAGATTTTGACTCTCTCAGTAACAACTTTTCTTCTCGCTAATTAAATTCCTTACTGATCTAACACCAGAGAAGACGAGTAAGGTTCCCTTAAAAGGGCACCTAGATGAAAACAAACTTCGCTGATTACAAGAACATGTGTTGCATGCAATTAACCCATTGCTGGGTCCTGGCAAGGAGGAATGTGATCTGAGGCAAAAAGGAACAAATGGAAGAAGAGATAGCTAATAGACTGAAACAGAATTTTATCCATTGGTCTTTTTAATTTGAGGCCGAGAGGCTTTTTGCCTGTGATCAGACACAGTTGCCTCTTCTAGTTTTGCTCAAACGAAGCTGATGATTCCACTTCATTTCACTTAACACTAACATAGAATTAATATTTTTGGACAGCAAGATCACACGCAGACTTTTACTGTAGAAAGAAATAGAGGTGAACTGATACTGCAAATATCCTGTGTGAGGTTTCTCTGGCATCTTTAATTGTACTTGTTTGCAGATACAGGTGCAATTTTGTGAGTGTTTTGCAGTCAAGCTGGTATGTCTGCATATTCTTTGAAAGGGAACGTGCAGTTGTACTGGCAAGTATTCTCACATAAATATTCAAATGTTCAAGTTTTTATCTTCAAACTGAATGCTCATCCAAGCAGCGAACCAACAGACTTCTATAATCTCTCTGACCAAATGTAACAGAGCATTGGGAACCAAGTAGCAGTTACCTGCAGAAAGTGATTTGTGCTCAGCCCTGAAGCTTGCAAATTTGCAAAAGAAAGAAATGCTTGATTTGGCATAGATGATAGCACATAGCAAATGCAGTGTGTTTGAAGAGTGAGGCTAAGACATCCAGTTTGAATCACAGGATATGTTGTAATAAAAGTACATAGAATAGTGAATATCTCCTCCCATGGAATTTTGTGCCCATTAGCACGGTAAAGAGCAGTAGAAAGAAGAGACAGCAAAATTGTAGTTGTGCAGTTTCCGAATGGAGAGAGTGCTTATTCCCTAGTATAGAAAGAAGCTGTATCAGTAGGAGCTTCATGTTGGTGTAAGAATCCGTCTTTACACTTCTCTTTGTAGGAATAGGACCTTGGTTAGAAATAGCTAAAGGAATACACCAGTTTTAATACTGCATCCACACCTGTCTTTGTAAATGCAGGGTTTCTATACACTATTTGAGAAATCACTGTCCACAAAATGACCAGCAGCATTTTCCGTTCTTTTTTTTTGTGGTAAAACACTACTCATGATTTCTGTATTCTGAATGTTTAGTACAATATTGTACTATATTGTACAATATTCCATTTCTTCCTTCTACTAAATTCCTTCCTTAAAGCAGGCTGTATCTTAGTGGCAACACAACTTTCATAGTTGAATACACTGCCCTAATACAAATACAGAAGCAGAAATAGCACATGTGTTCTCAGCCATGTTTATTCAGGGATCAGGCAGATGTCATGGCAAAGGCTTTGTCTGTATATACTGTACTGCAGCAGTCAGCTGCGAAGGACAAATCTGAGGTGAGGAGTAGTCCTTTCCATACTCAAACGAAACTTCAGTAAATAGGTTTGTTTGCCTAGTTAGTACCTATGTGCATATAATGAAAGATTGCATTCACGGCATGCTTACCTCTGTCCTGTTAGCCTGCATCCTGACTGTAAACACTACACAGATTGTAGTCTCCGCCCATCAGACTCTGCACACTTTGGAGTGGGTCCAGCTGTTACTGGGTGTTAATGAACGTGTACACCTGGTGGGAAGGACTGAGATTTGAGCTCTGGCAGAAAGGCAACGCGGATGGCCCTGGTTCAAGGCCCTGGGCTCTGTGAGCCACAACATACGGCTTTTCAAACACTGTAAACTTATTCAGTGGTTCTCTGTATAAACAGCCCTCGGAAGACATGAGCTTACATGCATCTGTTCCTTTTCTGCCTTTTTAAAAAATGGGAAGTGGAGCAGTCCAGCCCACACCCATCTAGAATTCGTGCTAATTAGTCTTTAAAAGCTAATGGATGCCAGCAATGTATGGGAAACACATCTCAGAATGTAATGGATATGAGTTTGGACAACAGCTCCTGCATTTAATGTTGAACATTTTTTATATAAGAAGTGGAACACATTTATGAGAAGTGGATGCAGGATGTATATAACTAATTACAGTGCAATTAATGCGATGGATCGCGTCTCTGTTCTTCTACTTCCCCAGTCGTTTTGATATAATTTTTCCTGACTGAAGCCAGTTCATATTTATTATAATAACTCTCTGTCTCTTTGTTTTCATTCTCTTTTAGCAGGAATAATCAGCCAACAGAGGGCTAGAAAATTAGCCCAGGTAACCCTCTTTAGTTTGCACTCGTTTTCTCTCCCTCCTTGTGTTGAACTGGTGAGCAAATTTAACCTGTGACTTATATACTCATCATTAGACGAGCATGTTTAGTGCATGTTAGATGTGCCTGTTTTTTCATATTAGAATTCAAGGGGGCATGTGTGTGTGTACAGAACTGTGTATATTATGCATACAAGTTATTGTTCAAAAGGTTTCTATCATCTATTCCCTTGTAGTACCTCTATGCTTGAAACAGTGCTGTAATGTGCCTGTACCAATCAGAAAACTGAGCGATCACAACATTTTCCTTATATCTAAGCAAAAAAATATTTCAACTGTCGCATCAACAGAGTAAATCCCATTTTACTGAGTATACTCAGAATATAAAAATGATAAATGCTAACAATTAGATGTGAGTCATGTGTGTTTTTCAGGGCCTTAGAGTCGGAGCATCCGGGATTGTGTAAGCCTGACCTTCCAGAGCTGTCCACAGAATAGAGGCAAGAGCTATGTAAGCAGGTTATGGAAATGTGTGATTAACCCTTGCCAAGGTGGCCTGCCAAATGAATGCTTGCTGGATTTCTTCTTAATAACTAGTATGTCTGATCCACTTAAATATTTATTCTCTCTCAATTCAATAAAGACCTAGAAAAGCATTGTAGCAGTTTTTTCTTTCAAGACTGTGGCCATACAATAGCAGGCAAACATTATCCCTGAAAAATATTAGCTCCTCCAAGAGCCAGAACTGTATTTCCAGGTTTAAAAAGGCTTGACACACAACTTGACCTGAAGAAGGCACTCTTCAGGCGAGCCACATACCTATGGCCAGTTATCCCTCATTGTTATAAGAAAGATAGACACCAATCCCTGCAGATGCAGTGAGGAATAGAAAGGACTTTCTGTCTTTTTTTCCCAGTGATCTCGCATGACACTAGCTTGTTCTGCTTGTGACCATCAGCAGAGTGGAAAAAATATCTAGGTTTAAAAAATTCCTAGGCTCCAGGTAGTAGTCAGTGATTAGCTGGAAGTACATTTGACAAAAGGTGGAGAAAAACTATTGAGAAATGTGTCTACCTTGTAAGAGGGAATGTTGGATTCTATCCTTGGGTCCCGTTAAACTTCCTTCAGTTTTGTATTTCTCACAGTCTCATTCTGTGGAAATTCAATAATACAGATCTTTGCATTTTGGTAATTATTTGTTGGAAAACAGAAGAATCCTTCTGTCATAGCTATATTCTGCTTGCAAAGCTGTTTCATGAACCATATCATGTTAATGATAGAATTAGGGAGCTCTACACAGAATTAAGGGGTTGGAAAACCCTTTATTTTTCTGGCTTGGCAAGACTTTACTAATTAAGTATATCAAATACCAATCCCTTGGTTTCTTTTGTTTGGCCAAGGGTGTGAAAGGAGTATATATTCTTTCCTTTCTCAGAAACATTGTTTTTGGATCCTCTGTGCATAATGTGCCCCTGTACTTAATTCAGCAAGTAGTGGCAATGCTGGCATGATATGACTTCTCAGTTTTGCTACTGTCTACACATGCTTTTGTTTTATGTATCATTATCAACCCTTGATCCATAGAAGAAACAGGAGTCGAAGTCCATTCTAGCTGGAAAGGCTAGGCTCATATTAGGATTCATGACCTCAGCTCGCTGCTAGCCCAGATGGCAGATGTTATGCAGGACTTTAAGTCCTGCACTTAAAACAAAAAAGTGAAACTTTAAAGAGTGTCTTTAATTTCACCCTCTGGGGCCTGCCAGGCACTGAGCAGCTGCAGAGGCCCTTGTGCTGCTGCCTGCGGGCTGAGATGGGGAGAGGCACTGGCACGTGGGTCAGCAGCTTGCGCTGGCCTCCAAGCACATGTAAGCAGAAAGATGAGCTATCACTGCAGCAAGCCCTGGATACTTTAACTCAGCACAAGAGTTCCCAGGACTGAGATCGCCATTCACTCCCAGCTGTGTTCCAGTATGAACCAAGCCAGGGTTTTGCTGTGTCTGGAGTGGCAGATCCCCTCCGCAGTGGCTGACAAAAATGTGTAGTGCCTGGAATAAGCAACTGGTTCTGTCCTGGAAGAGGGATACTTCATGCCATTTGGGAATTCTGTGGGACCATCAGAAAAGCTTTTATATAAAACAGAAAGACCCTTAAATTTTGGAATGTGTCCAATCTCAGCTAGCAAAATCTCTCCACTCCATAAAATAAAGGTTTTTTTCCTGTCCAATCTGTTTTTAAAGACAGGTCCCCCAAATCCAAAGATATTTTCTGTCCTGTGAGAATTAAGATGTACATTTAGTGAGAGCCAGGCTGGGGACTTATATATGCAAAGAGGTGGGATTTCTTGTTAAGGAGTAGGTAGGGCAGGGTGAAGCAGCTTGATACAGACTCCAATTTGACTTGCCATTGATGGACGCATATTTTTCATTAATACTTACATATGAGTTAACTGCATTCTCTGTTCTAGTTATCCCTTCCTCATGCTAACATTCTCTACCAATGAATATAAATGACTAATCTAATCAGTTTCCCTTAACCACCTCAACATATCTTATCTCGAAATTGAAATGCCTACAGCCAAATTTATTTCAATACTGACCCCTACCCCCTCTGACATACCTTATTTTGAAGCCTAATATGCCTTTTCTCATAGCTTTTATTTATAGGCTTTATTTTCTATTGTGTGCTTTTCTCTCCCTCAAAGAAATAGAGGCTGCCCTTTCAAATCTGCAGTTCTCCTCACTTAACAGGTGCAGTCTGAGGCACACAGTGGTGACGGGATTTGACCAAGTTTCCACAGGATATTAGTAAAAAAAAATAAAATCAAGCTTTCACACATCCAAATCTTGTCTCTGGCATTTCTCTGTTTGGAGGGAGGCCTAGTGTAACACTAGGTATAGAGAGTAATGGCATTCACTGTTCAGTGGGAAGCTCAGGGGAACAAAAGCCCCTGAAATATCACATGTACAATGGTGGGCTGCATTAAGAGTGCATGTGTGTGCATGTGTATGTATATATATCCTCAAGGGATTGCAGGGGAAGTAATTAGTTAGGCATGATGGGATGATAAAGTGTTCAGGATGGAGCAGCCACCTTCCAGAAGGAGAAGCATGGGGAAGAGATGATGAGGACTTTGTATGAAAGGTCTGTGTACAAATGTAAATCTCCCTACATGGGATAGGATGGAAATACCCTCTGGAGCCTTATAAATACTGTTGTCAGAGTGTGTAGCATTAATGGAGATGTTGTGATCAATGCTAAGGTAGTGGAGGAATGAAGGGTAATATTTCCTTATAAAACACTACATGCTATGGCATAAGGATTATTATTATGTAACTCATCTTTTCTAAGCACCCTGCAAATGACATTAAAAAATCAGATCTGACAGGATCTGTTTTCCATGACACTGTTCTGACTTCGATTGGACTACCATATCTTAATTCTTTAATGGTTTCATTTTCTGTTAGCATTATCACGACTTTGAAGAAGGCAATACTTAAACACAGACAACACTTAAAAATACTTAGTAAAAAGTAAGCAGTTCATGTCTGCCATCTAAAAACTTTCTCTTTTTCTATGAAAATGCCCCTAAGCTCTAAAAAAAGTGTTTATTTTTTATTTTATTTTCCACAGAGAAAATGTAGTGGGAATCTTGGGAATATTTTCTTGTCTGTATTCAGCTTGTAGGGGCAGGCTTCCAGGGCCCTGCTACTTATCCTAGAGCCTGTACTATAGCAAGGTGAGACTTCCAGCCTGAAGAAGTTTCTCAAGGGAATAAGTATACATGCTTGATAACCCCTGTATGTGGGAACTGGAGCTGTGGATAGGTGTCCTGAGGGAACTGTTCCTTCCAGTTCATATCCCCCCACTTAGTATTAGAAGTTTCTGAGTGAAGATCAATAACCTAATCCCGAGGAGTTCAGCTTTATGTCTGGTTTTGTTCTCCTTACTGCAGCTCCAGAATCTGAGCGTGGAGCACCAGATAAACACAGATTTTGTTGCAGCTTGCTCTTATTTGAAAGAATCCATGCCAAAACCCTGCCCTTCTTGGTTTGTCCACTCTAATTTGGATCAGTAATCAGACTCTGAACTACAGTTTATGCAGTTGTTTGGGTTTCTTTGTCTCCCTCCACTGCTAACACTTCAAATGCGTGGCTAAGTAAAGCCCTCAAACGCTGAAAGCATTTGGAAAAGCTCATACATCATTCATCCAGAGAGGAGAAATGAAGTAAGGAGTGTCTTTGTTTCTTCACAAGGACTGAACACAGTATTGAGAGGCTGATAATAAGGTTACCATTTAGACAGAGACATTATTAGAAATGCAAATTCAGACTAGGAAATATTGACTGTCTCTCATTTTGGAAACTCATTTTTACCAGATTTACTTAGGAATTTGTTAGGAACGTAACCCCATTAATGACACTACCACTTCTTATGGATGGCAATGACAAAATGCAAAAGAAGAGCCCCAGCCTTTCTTTTTAAGGAATGCAGCCATCTTTTCATCCATGCATTCAGAGCTCTCATTCAGAAAAGATGCATTTATACCATCATATGGCAGAGCCTTGGCAATAATAACATCTCAATTGCCAGAATATACTTACAATGGGTGGCTCTGGCTCTCAACACTCAATTAAGTGCATTTTTTTTCTACACGGTCCCTGTGGTACATTAAGTTTTACTAATACCTAATAGCTTCAGAATCTCTAAGGGAGCTGGCCTTGATTTTATTAACCTAAAAGATTGAAGAACAAAAGGCATATGTTGCTGACAGGTTAAAAATGCCTTAACAAAGGTATCTTAATTGCTTTCTTATTTCCTTTAGTATATGCTGTGGTAACTTCCACTGCTCACTGAAAAGGAAATTATTTTAGACTCAGTAATTTTCCATGAAGAATGTCTTGTTAGTTCTTCTGGTTGTTGAGGATTTTTTTGGTCAAGAAACATTTGAATAAAGTTGTCGGCAGTGCTAGAGGTGAAAACCTTTCTTTTCTTCTAAAATACTCTGTCTGTCTGCCTCGCTCCCTCTCTCTGTCAGAGTGACTATTAAAGCTAAAGTAGTGTGCAGTGATACATATGTGATAACCAACAACTTTGGCTTTAGAGCTTATCTGTTAACAGTGTCAAATGCTATCTGATAATCAATATAGCTGTTCTTGTGTTGTGTGCCCGTGTTTCTGTAGGCGTGACTGTTTGTTTGCAGGCACACGTTCTGCTTTCTATCCTTTTGCCTCTTGGTGGTTGTCAGCCTCCATATCTGTGTCTTTCAGCAGGTTTCATTAAAACCTGTCTGTAGCAGTCGGAAGAAACTTGCAGCTTTGGAGGATCCCTGAGCCTTAGCAAGCTGTGTAAACTGTATAAATCTCTTTAAGACTAAGGGTCCCACAAAAGAACCTCCAAACTTCCACTCTGTCTGCCAGGGAATTGTGGAGAAATGAGATTTCTCTAAATGCATATGCTGCTGCCCTCAATCCCAGTGACTGACTTCTACACAGCAGTTCTGCTTTCTTTATCCTTATCACACACCTGTTTTGCAGCATACAGAGTAGGAGCCCTTTGTTCCCTAGGGATGGAAATAACACCAATAAGTTATCCTAGGATAAAGGGATGACTTGTAATCTTGCTGATTTTTTTTTATTTTTATTTTTTTTAATGAAAAAGAATGGATATAATAGTAAAAGCATTATTCTCATTTTCTTTTTTCCTTCTTCCTTCCCCTTTTGCAGTTTTAAGGCACATCAGTATAAGTGTGTATATTTACAAAGGTGAAAATGTGCTATAGGATTTTGCAGCGATAAATACCTGGCAAGGACACAGTCATCTTAGAGGAGGCACTTTAGGTGTCAGGGGAAGCATTAGGTGTTTCTGATATCACACCTCTGTGCGGGTAATTTGCAGGTTTGTATATATATCACGTTTAGTTGCTTTGCTTGACTTAAATATTTCTCCACTTACCTCTTCCTGTCTCCCTGCGGGAAAGTTTCAAATGCTGAAGGGATACACCTGCAGGGCACTTCAGGAGATCCAATGAAACATAAGGAATTCTCAGATTTGTGCATCCTTCTGGAAAACTGCAGGAAAAAAAATTCTTCCCCTTGAGCTGAACAGTTTGTGGCTGAAGGAGGTGGCTACTGCCTTGACTAATGCTGTGTCCTCCAAACACTTTCAGCTCAGGAGCTGCACCCATCCAAGCATTTCTCCCTGCATGCAGCTGTAGCTGGGGAGCTGCTCAAGCAATGTGCTGATGTGCTACAGCTGGCTAAATCCTGCAGAAGCAGCACTGTGCCTGTGTGCTGTGGACAACTCAGGACTGCTTCCTTGCGTAAGTAAGAAATCATGAAGAATTCCCACAGTAAAAGTGTATTGCATCCTGCGCCTGTTTTATTCACAATAAAACTAATTGCATTTTTCCTTGCAACACAGCTCTCTATCTTCAAGGCTAGGGGATCCTCCTCACCCTCATTTCCTGTACAAAGGATGGGCTTCTCAGTAACAGAACAGATTAAAAGTCTTCAAACACGATCGCACCATGCTATGAAAAGTGTATTAAAGGTATGAAAAATTGTATGATTTATCTTGCATAAATAAAATGTTGAGAGTTAGATCTTGAGAGAACATGTCTTCTGTTTTTGGAGTGGGATACAGTTGCCACTAAGGAACACAGAATAGTAGAATCATAGGGTTCAGAAGGTACCTCTAGAGATCAATGAGCCTAAATCTCATTGCTAAATCTTCTAAAGCAGATTCCCTACAGGAGGTTTCACAGGTGTAATTAAAGATGCACATAAACTCATTATGTTGGAGTTGTGTTCAGACCTTACCCCTCTCTCTTTTTATCTCCACTGTCCCTGCATGCAAGGAGGGCCACTAGCATCCATAGGCATTGATTTAGTGAGCCTTGGACTTTGCCCTGGTGGGAACCTCAGCTGTCATGGAGACTTCGGTTCTATTAAGGTGTGGGATGCCTTTCCGAAAAGAGAAGGAGCCACCTGGCATAGGCAGCTGCAGAGGGACTGCTCTCTGCTTCCCTCCAGAAACATTTACTGCAACACATCAATGTCTGTGTGAACACATTCCCATGATTAGTGTGGTGGTCTTTTAGCACTGACCTCTACTTAGTGTGCAGCTTGACATATTAATCTTCTCTGAGAAAAAAAGTTAATTCTAAAATAAACTTGTTAACCCCTCCATTTTCTGTCGCTCCATTTGCTGCAAATTATTCTGGGACAGATTCTGCTGTCATTAAATGAGTGTCAGCCTTGTAACAGGCTGGAGTGGGAGCACAATTAGCCCTTTCCTGAATCTTAATTGGCTTCATGGGTGCTTGATTTGGGAAGAATATTTCAGCATTCCTAACCAAAATAGTGATACCACATCTATACTAATGTAATCTTCACAGGTGTGCAAATATTTTTCATGTTTGTTAATAGCAGAATGAGTAGTGCAGGCCTTACCTTTCCTCTGAACTGAACACCACTCCTTTTTGTGATCACTTCAAGAGCACCCTTACAGAAGGATTAGATAATAATACATCAATAGGTTTTGAACGAGATTAGAAAGTATGGTAGAAAAATATCCATGTGGCTCCTACACAATTGAATAGAATGGATTTAAGCTTATCAAAATGACATCATTTTCTCTTAGGATTTACTTCTGTGGAGTTTTATCATTTTCAGTCCTACAGATTTTACTAGGGCTAACACCATTAGGCTGTTTTTAATAGGATTGTATGGAGGATCTTATTGGTCATCATTAGTCCAGAAATAAAAAATTCTGGCTTACCTGTTACTTTTCTCTGTATTTAGAAGAGCTATATAATCTGGAAGGTCTGGCTTCTCCCTTGGAAGGTCCTTCACCACTCATTACTGCACTTTGTACTCTCCAGATTACACTTCTTGCCTTCCTTTTCAGTATTGCACATGGTGGTGGTGAAGACATGGCTGGCTCCTTTTTCTTTTTTTTTTGGAACAGAAAAGTGTATGAGCATGTTTGCACTCAGCCATGGCAGAATCTGAGGCATGCAAGCCTGACTATTTCTGTACTTGACAAGATAGTCTCCTCTTTCCCCTCTACACAGCGAAAAGGAGAAAGCATTTACAATCAATTCACTAATTTTTAAAGTAAATATGAAAAGGTTATCACTTTGCTTTCCAGGAAAAAAAAAAAAAAAAAAGAAAAAAAAAAGAAAAAAAAAAAAAGAAAAAAAAAAAAAGGAAAAAAGAAAAAAAAAAAAAAAAAAAAAAAAAAGATGGCTCTACCGAAGACATGAAATTGCAACCTATTTTAGTTCATCTTCTGGAAAATAACATTTTTTATGATCTGCACGTATTTGAATAAAAAAATAATCTCTTATGCTATCTGATTCTCTACTCCAAATGCCAACTCCAAAGAAATATCTTTATACTTTGTAACTTCCACTTTCTTCCCCACACCCCACTCTGTAATCTGTATCCATGGTAATACATTACTGCTTCCAGCAGCCAAGGGGTTTGGGGGAAATAATGGGAAGAAAACTCTTTCACTGTAAAAGTTGTGGTAAAATGTCATCAGTTTGATGGAGCAATGCAACACATGCAGTATGAAGCCCCAAACAAATTGGAAATTGGTTTGTTTCAGGTTTCATTACAGACTTTGAAATATTGAGCCTAGGTTCATCAAAATATTTTCTTGAGTTTGTTTTTACACAGACTATAGGCCCAGTTTCAAAAGAATACGGGCCCAGTTTTGAGCGGTTTATGGGCTGTCTTTAACATAAAACAGATCACACTTAGTGAACTTGGCTGAAATTCACTCTGAACTTTTAAGTGAGTTTGAACCAGAAAGCGAAATTTTGTGAGTGAGAATCCAAGCAAACTGGAACCAAGGAAAAGGTTAGCAAAATACTGCACATTGATTCTGCAGAACTTCAAACAACAGTATTTGACATCCTAAGAAGAATTCAATAAAAGCTTAAAATCCAGTTAAACTTTTATTTCATTTGGGAATTTTGCTTTTATTTTTAAATAAACAAAGTAAGCACTACATCAAACAAATTATTGAATGCAACCTGAGATGCTTGTGATGTCTGGTATAATTTAGGTGGCAGAAGAATTTTGTATAAAACCTTTAGGAAAGGATTTTCAAAAGCTCTTAGCATTGATTTAGCTTGTCTTCCTTTAAAATTAATGGGAGTTGTATTATTGATGTCTCTAGAAGCAGTATTAGCCCAGTCCTGGACATTTGTGGAAATCCCATGACTAATATACAAAAGGAGTGAGATCCTAGATGAAGTAGCGAATAGATAACTTCTGTCTGAAGCAGTTATGATTGCTCTGTAGCTAAAGAAGTATCTCACATTTCTACCCTAAATGAGACTGATACCGAGATTTTTTATTTACTTCCCCAAAGCCACCTCCACCATTTATTTTAAACTGGGAATGCAGCATTGTGTTCTGAGGAAAACTTTTGGGAAAATAATAACAACAATAATAAAAGAATAATGCTGGAGATAAGCTTTTTGAAAATAATTATGTATTCCTGAATTACACTTTATTTCTCCAGCCTTAGCTAAAAGATAGGCAAGATCATTAGATCCCAGACCAAGAATTCTTATTTCAGCACTCATCAAAATCTGTATAAGCAGGCTTTCCTGTGTTATTCTTTTGATATAGCTGGCCAGTGAGTGAATGTATGGTATTTTGCCTCTCCATTTCTCGAGATGGGATTCTGTCAGCCCAACTTGGCAGTTATTATTATTTTTACTTCAGGACACTGAAGTGTTTCTAATAGTTTTCTTTTCCTGCCACGCTCTTTTCCTGCTATTGCTCATTTCTGATATTGATACCTTGTTTCCCCTCTTCTGTCTAATGATGTACATGTCAAAGCAGACCACCTTTCAAAGCTCCCTGAGAATGAATGGGGGAGGGTGCAAGCCAGCAGCAGTCAATCTTTGAAACATTGAAATACTGAATTTCTGAGCATGAGCACAAAGGCAATAGTCCAATTAAGACAGAAACCAGCAGCAATTGGTGTAAAGTAGGTTCTGTGTTCTGTGACAAAGAGAGCTGAAGCTTCAGCTTAACAGACTAATCACTTCTATTTTTTAAAATATTACTATGGTGTTTTTTGTTTTCAGGCATTGCTCTTAGTCTTGGTAGTCTGTTAGGGAAGTTTTTGCTTGATCTTCATGGCTGACTTAATTTCCCTAAAAATATTTCTATTAGGCAATTTGTTAATAGGCTGGCCTTTTGGTTTAGGGACATCCAACTGCTGGAATGAAGACAAGGTCATATCCCATGCCTTCCATGTTTAAATTAAAACATATGGAGGGAGAGGAACTTGTGTTTAAAATACAGTTTTAACATCATGAAGCAGAGGGCCCATGGGTACTATAAAACCTACATGCTGTTAACATACAAGATCACTAGTTGAATGCCTTCTTCAAAAAATAATAATTTTACTGTACTGTGCTGTTTGAATAGTATTTACATATACAAGTACAAACATATAGAACTATATTTAGTGTGATCCATTATTTTAATAATTGAGATTGAAGACTCATTTTACTAAGTACTATAAAAGACAAGCCCCACACCTGGAATGTTAACGGTCCCACAGTCTGATTCATATTGATGAACCAGGACTCTTGCAGACCATCACTGAAGCTATTTGGGACTCTTTTGAAACTAGTCTAGCTGAAGACCTAACCTCAGCCATCACATAGCTGAAGAGAAGGAAAACAGGAAAGCCAAATATGATGATCTGATCGCTGGCTCCTGACGTACCTCTGTGTACAGCTAGGATATATGAAATCCTTTAGGATTACAGTAAAAGAACAAATGAGGTATGGAATTAAATCACTTGTATCTGCTGGATCAATTCACTGAATACTTATTATCACAGGACTGTTGAAGTTGGTAGAAACCTCAGGGTCCACCTGACCCAAAACATGCTCAAGCAGGGACATCAAGAGCAAAGTGTTCTGGACTCATGTTCAGTTGGCTTTTGAAGGAAGAGTCTCCACAGCCTCTCTGGGAAACCCATGCACTTCTCTGTCACCCACACAGCAAATGGTCAAAGAGAACCTCATGTGTGCCAATTTGTGCACACCACCTCTTGTTCTGGCACTGGACCTGACTGAACAGAGCCTGGCCCTGTTCTCTTGGAATGCTCTCGGTAGGTATTTATAGCCATTGATGAGGTCCCCCAAAGTCTCCATTTTTTCCAGGCTGGGCAGCCCCAGATTCCTCAGCCAGTCTTCATAGCAAAGGTGTTTCAGTCCTTTATTACCTTCATGGTCTTTGCAGGACTCTCTCCAGTATGTCCATATCTCTCTTGTACTGTGGAGCCCACAGGTGGACACACTGGACACTGGCATCACCAGTGCTGAGGGAAGAATCGTCTCCCTTGATAATCTACTGGCAATGCCTAGCCTAATACAGGCAGGTTACCAATTCTGTGCTGCAAAGACATGTTTCTGACTTGTGTTCAACTTGGCATATACCAGGACACCCAGGTCCTTTTCTAGAGTAGCTTTCCATCTGGGTAGCCTCCAGCATGTATTTTTGCATGGAGTTATTTCTTCCGAGGTGCAGAACTTTGTACTTTTCCTTGTTGAACTTTATGAGGTTCTTGTTAGCCTACCTCTTCAACCCGTCAAAGTCCCTTGACATTTCATTATAGAAGTTTATCAAGCTGATCAAGCATAAACTGATTCTTTTTTCAGTTCTGCTGTCACGGGTTAACCAAAAATCTATCTGCACCTGTGACAGGGGGGCAGCTGGCCCGCAGGGCTGCTGGCCCGAAAAGGAAAGGGAAAAAAGGAAAAGGGAAAAGAAAACAGCGGCAATGATCTAAGGAGGCACACTTATTTACTAAATACTATATTGAAATACAGGATAACACAATATAGTAAAATATAATTGAAATTAAGGCTAATGAATCAAGTGAAATAGGAGAGAGAGTGAGTCCCAAAACTGAGATGCCTACTGTAAGCTCTAGGCAAAATGGCTGGAATGCTCCCACACGCTCCCAGGATCCAAGAGAGCGATTCCAGCCCAGGAGTGAGATTATATAGTGTCCTTGTACCATGACTTATCCCTGACCATGATGTCCTCTGGGATATGTAGTCTTCTTCTGTGAGTTGAACATTTGGTAAAATTATCCATACTTTACATGATGTTATGATGTGGAATACTGATAGCAAAATTATAAAACCATGACATCTGCATAAGTGACAAAGCAGAGGTTCTGGAGAATAAACTAAGAAATGTGCGCAAACATTAAAGAAGAAGGAAGAGAAGTGGGTGCTCATTCTCTGTTATAAAAGTAGGTACAACTCTTATCGGGATCCACTAAGGAAACATACATTCCTTCCAGTTTTGCCTTTGCTTTAGCCTGGCTTCCCCCCAGTGTTGCACTTATGTTGACCTCATTCACGTCTTCCTTACCTGCTTCCTTACAGCGCTGTGGAAGTTGGAAGAACTGTAAATATGAAAGCTCTCCAGACCATGAAGTCTGGCTTTTCCTAATGTGAAATAACAACAAATAAATGAAAACAATAATTGTCCATGTACCATCAAGAAATAAGAATGTTATCCTGAGTCAAACCAATGCTCCATAAAAACATCAACTGGCTGGTATATATATATTTCAGATGAAACTTAGGAACTCTTCTAATAGTGTTAGTAAGATAAAGAAGTGTAGTTAATTCACTTCTTATTTGAGCAATGTAGTATACACTTGTTTTCAATGTCTGGTCCAGAACAGAGGAACTGACTCACATTTTAGTTTTCTTCCAAGAGAGGTTTAACCTTTTAACCTTTGATATTTATCACGACATCACTGTGCAATAGATTATTTTGCAATAACTTTTCTCAGAGGGAAATTAATAGTAAAAAATACAACATTTATCACCTTTACTATTCTTTTTTTTTTTTTTTTTTTTTTTTAAACAACTGTGAACTGTCCTTTGTTACCTTCTTCCTCGCTTTCCTTTTCTTGCCTTGCAGACTTTTAGTTCTTTTATTTTTTTCTACAGCTAACCCGTGGTCATTTGTTGCAATATTTATTCTTATTATTATTCTTTTTGTTTCTATGTTCTTTGCTTCACTTTTTTTTCCACTTAAAGTATATATTATTTTTTAATTATTTCAGGTTTCCTGTATTATCGTTCTTCTATTTCTTTTAAAGTAATCACTTTAATTTCTGTTTTGTTTTTTTTTTTTTTCTGTTTTTCCATCTTTTTTTTTTTTTTTTTTTTTTTTTTTTTTTTTTTTTTTTTTTTGACCTCTCTTTTGTAGTATAGTAAAGTGAAAAGTATCCTCAGTTCCCACTTAAGGTCAGTAGAAGTTGAAGAAGCAAAGTAAAACCCTCTAGTTGCACACATGCTTGCAGAAAATATTCTGTCTAAATCTTTAGCAAGATGATTTATGAAATTATCTTTTGGATATTTTTCTAAATCCAACAAAGGAATGAATATTTGAGAGTAGTTGGACTAAAAATCTAAACCATATCACAACATCTTTGCAGTGGTATTTAACTGAAAAGAATGCAAATACAACTCTTTTTTTCACATTATTTTAATATATGTTCATAGTCCATTAAATTCTAATTTTATTGGGTTTTACGCAAAAATATCCATGTGTTTTGGAAAAAAAAAAATTAATTTAGCCTCTCAGTCTCTTGGTGTGAGTATTATTGTCATCCCTATTTCACTGATGTGTACATAGCTGGAGCCTGTGTTCTGTGTACTATGTCTATAAATCAAGGACATCTGCCTTCTTGCATATTGGTGAGGTGTTAATAGGTTGGGAGGCACAGATGGAGGTACACACCAGATGGAGATATTATTGTTAGTTTAACTGAATACATGGGCTGGCAGATCATGAGAAATATTTGCTATTACTTACGGTGCTGATTTTTTTTATATATATAATAAGGAGATTAAAAAAGTGATACTCTCTGACTGACTCCTCAGTTGTTGCCAACTGCAGGGATTTTATCAGGAGTCTCATGATACTGGTATTTTACTCAAAGTCCTAGTCCTTGGAATCAATTATCATCTGATAATCTTAGCTTTCATTTTAAAATAAAATTGAGTTTCTGGTCTTCATGAATATAGAAGACTGGAAAACACAGTCTGAGTGCTCACAAAAGGCTCAGAGACAGTAAGCAAAAGAATCCAAACTTTTTGTTTGTTTGTTTGTTTTTGTTGTTTTGTTTTGTTTGTTTGTTTTTGAATTATGATTTAAAATAGCTGTGTCATTTGCAGGAGGCTGACTTGTAATTTTACTTACCTTGTAGAACAATATTGTTACTTAAGTTTTAAGATAGTAAGGATGCATGTAGGTAAAAGCTGTAACATAATAATGCAGGGAAAAAAGGAGAGGTATGAAAAGAATTTCTTGCAGTGAAAGAGACATTCAAGTTTCTCAATCTTATACATTGATTTCTGGCAGGCTATTTTCTTAATTATGTGTGAGGGCTACTCAGAAAGTAATTCCTCCTATTTCATTCTTTTGGCTCACATTGTCAGAGGTTGATGTTGGTGGTATGGCATAATTTGAACCTTCTCAACAAGGTTGGTAAAGTCCTTCAAGTTCATCCAGTCCAAGCATCCACCTATCACCAATGTTTCCCACTAAACCATGTCAGCCAGTACAATACCTAAATATGTCTTGAACACCTTCGGGGGTGTTGACTCCTGCCAGTTCCAATGCCTGATCACTCCTTCAGAGAAGAAGCTTTTCCTAATGTCCAACCTGAATCTCCCCTGGTGCAACTTAGGGCCTCAAGTCCTGTTGCTAGTTACACAGAAGAGGCCACGCCCAGGCTCAGGAGAACCTCATCTAGCTGTGGATGTCCCTGTTCATTGCAGGGGGGTTGGACTAGATTATATATAAAGGTCCCTTGTAACTCTAATAATGATTCCATGATCTTTAAGTGCTTTGAGCCACCATATTGTCTGTTTAGGCTGTCTGGAGTATCATCAAGTGATTGCAAGCAAGCTGAAAGGGAATGAAAAAGAGAGAGTGGCACGTGATTTAAAACTTCTGTTTGAGGAATCAGTTTACCAGCTCATTTCTTTCCTGGAGCCAAAAATTACCCATAACTGGAAATAAATTTTCACGATGCTCAAGTTTTGTAATAAATTTCTTTCACATTGCTTGCTGAATAGGGAAGGAGGGAGACTACAGATACCTTTTCAAGATGTTCTTCCCGTGCATCATACAAAAAGTGTTCAATTCAAAATAAAAGTGCTTTACAAGGTGCCACATGAAGGAGGCAAAACACATTTCCCGTGTTGCCTCTTATCGTCGTAGTGTATCAAGGTACAGATGGAATAATCCATGGACCTCCACGGCATGCTAAGACAACACAGACACTAGAGCTGGAGACGCTGTATTAAAGCGTTTAAATGTAGAAAGTATCTGCATAATCGAATCTTCCCACTGTTTTGAAAGCTGTGTCTGTGCAAGACCGTTACAGAAATACCAGACCTTGTTTATTTTTTTTCCCTGTGAATTTGATTCTTCTAATGAGGAATTTGAATGTTGCCAGCACAGTCTGGTTGTATTCATGGCGAGCATGCTCCCCATTATTCCATTCAACATCCATATTCAATGCAAAGTTTCAATATTCAGAGTAATGAACTAATGAAGTGGCTTTTCTCTAGGTATCAAAAGCCTCAATTTATTTATTTATTTTTTTCATAATAAAGAATACTTTCAAAAGGAATCCAAGGCCAGAAAGCAGTGAATAAAAACAGGGAGATTCCCAGTAAAATACAGCCCCGTAAAGTAGCAGGATAACCATGTACTTGTTAAGATGTTCCCTATGGATTTTCTTTTCTGAATTCTTTGTTATTGCAAGTTAAAATCAACTACTTGAACATTTTATCTAAGAATTTAAAATACATATCTAGATATCTTTAAGTAGGTTACCTGTGAACTAAAAATCAAAAAAATATCTATAGAACCATGACATTAAAAATATGGACTAGAGTTCAGATCTCACAGGTCTGTGCTGCAGTCTTGTTATGAGTGTAGGGAAAAAAGGAACATGGATAAAAGAAATTGAGAAATGATTAAGAGAATGCATGGGTCCTGAGATCCTAGTATTTTGAAAAGTAAAAAAGGTGCTCATTTGATCATAGAGGTTAGGCTAGGCAAATGAAACTGTCTCAAAGATTACATTTTAACGTTAAAACTCTGTAACCTCTGGAAATAAGAAATAATGAGGCCTTGCAGTTCTGGTATCAAAAGTGGAATCTGCAAACATTTATTTAAAGAGAGAAAGAGTAAGGGGGATATTACTACCTGACATGAACACAGATTAAAACATTATACAATTTTGAATCTGTGAAAATGTATATGTATGTATAAGCTTATATTCTGAAAGAATACGTGCATGTAAGAGAGAGAGGAAGGGATAAAATGCACTCAATGTCTTTCCAGTGTGATGTCTGAATGCAATTAAAATCTCCAGTTGTGATGCTGCAGCCGATCTTTGACAGTCAGCCATCCGAATACCATTCTGACAGCTCAGACACCTTTTTATGGTCACGCTGTAGGAAAGATCATTGAAGAACAATTATTTTGTACCCATGGCTGGAAAAAAATAATCAGAATCCTTCCCTCCTCCTGCAGATCTGAATGTTTTGTTTGCTCTACCATAATAATTTACCCCTTGATGTGTGTACCAGGGAACCCCTGCAAAATTGCCTTCTAAATGTTATATTTTCCAGGATCAGCAGAAACTACAAGTTAAGCTTAAAACATATTTGAGACTGAGAAAGAAAATAGAGTTGGACCATCTAAACCGTTACTCATGCAAGCCACTTCAGAGGCATTTGGCTTGACAAAGACTTAAACTGGGCAGGAGATTTTGGACTGAGGTCTTGAACCTGGTTCCATTAACAGCAACAGTAATGTTTGCCTCTGAAACCAGCAAAGCAGAACAGCATCCAAGATGTCACATTGTGGCACATTTAAAGTGATCCATAGTGCTCTTCCTTGGCCCATTTACCTCTGATGCTAGTTTCAACTATCTCATTGGCTGAGAAACATGTATGGAAATAATTGATCTTTTATTATACAGTCCTGTAATAAAAGCTCCAGCTTATCAGAGTTTCAGGAGAACATATGCACTGTAAGTGGCAAAAAAGTCTAACAAATATTCTTTGGTTTTCACCTTTCTTAACTATCAGCAATTTGCACTGATACAGTAGCGTTAATGCATAAACCATTAAAGTACAAACATCCCAGAGTTGATTTCATCAGTTCATTCTTGGTCTAAATACAGACTTCTTACATATGAAGGAAACCGTGTTGTAGCTTCTGGGAAAGAAAAGACGGTAAAATTAGAATTTAAAAATGATCAAGAGACAGGATTAAATTTCTTCCATTCCCTATTCTTGCTGAAGTCTTTGTCACTGAAATACAAATGTCACAAATGTAAGAATAAAACATCTCAGGCATTAGGATTCTGTGATAGCTCATTCACATGACAATGACTGCACTGAGAACAGAACATTTCACAGAATGCAGCCATTCTTGTGGCAAAGTCATAATGACAGGGAGAAATGGTGCAAAATTAACCAATTCTTGCATCTTCCAACAGTAATCTAACAAGACTCCCTGTGTTCTGTATAACGTGTTATATTAGAACCAAAGAGAGGGTGAGAGTGTGCGTGAGAGAGAAATGAAATACTGCACACTTTGGGTCATAATTAAACTTCTCTGTGTATCTCAACAGTAAGAAATCTGCTTTTGCCCACACTATTGCCAGCAGGTGCCACTGCAACAAATAGAAAAGTATTCCAAAGATGTGGGAAGAATTAGGACGATTCTGTGGCCATGAAATAAGAAAGCTCCCTTGGCTATAGAGCATCCCAGCACCATGGCCTTGGCTCCCCGAGTCCCCATCCCTCTGTGCAGGGTGTTGGGTAATGGCACGTAGTTGATGTTTTTGTGATAAGAAAGCTCCCGAAGACTATTCTGCAAACCTCTGTAATTTCCTCAGTGTGAGCTGAGATATCCCAACCCCTGTTAGGTTCAGACCTGCAGTTAATTAGGTCACATGAGCCATACCTCAGACTATCAGCAGTGGATTTTCTTTTAAGTACAGTTCATTCGATATATTTAACCAGAAATGAACATGACTTCCCTTTTGGCTGTGCTGCTTTCTGACTATTTGTAGTGTTCCTAACCCTTGCCTTGTCAGCCTCTTCCCTGCAGTCACAGGGCAGCTCAGGGTGTGCGTTCAGCGGTCTCTGTTAGTCGGGCTCCACCATGACTCTGTTAGGAGGCCCTGGGGACTGCTGTTCTTAGTGCATGTGTGTTTCTTTACAGGCATTTCCTGGTTTGGCGAAACATCAGTTGGGGCCTTGTCTGTACAGGAGTTTGGCTTCATTTAGGTATTTTTTTTATTTTTTTTTTTGTGAACCATCGATATTAAATCCTGTCTCTTGAGAACATTTCATCCTGACTGTATCTGAAAATGATTCACCACAGAAATGTGAAGCTTTAGTAGTCTGACAACCTCAAGCAGGTTTACTGGTGTGACTCTACGCCCACCTCCGGTCTCAGGGCCCCAGTGTACCATTTTTTATAGATTTCAGAAGGGAATCTGCCCTTATGTAGCTGAGTCTGGGGAAAGAAAAGCTGCATGCTTACATTCTCTTCTATGCTCCTGGAGCTATTAAGAGAGGAATGAAATCTTTGCTGGTCTTAGATGGCGCTGCATGAACGCATGAAAGAAATTACAAGGTGATAGACTCTATGAGCAAGCAGGGTAATTCCTTTGCTATGTTCCTGTGAACAAACTGAAATGTGAGCACTGGCATTCATTTATTTCTGATATTCATGTCACTTCTGCAAATAAAAGCCCACCTGTGTAACAGTTGTGGACTCCTATCCATGCCCCAGATCTTCTTGGGTTTATGGAACCACAAGTCTGATAAAGATTTCTGCATCACTGCCTTCAGAACTTAGTTTAAAAAGATGGGTTTCACTACAAAGAAGTTTCTGTACAATTTCCAATTTCCTACTGCATTAACTTTTAATAGACTTATTGCTCCTTGTGAAAAATAGCAAAAAATATTCTTGATGCACAGTCTCTAACCTGAGTCCTATTTGGCCTCCTCTACAAATGCTGATGAAGACTTCTCTGAAGACTTCTCTGATTCTTATTCTGAATTACAGCTCAATGTAAGCAATATTAGAGATGTGGCAAGCAGAAAAAATTCTGTGACTGCTTGGCTGTCTATGTGGTTTATACCACATTCCTAACTAATAATAAACTGGTGGTAGCATTTCTACATTCTGCTGGTTCCAGATTTCCAGCATCACTGTGTTAGTGTGCACCAACTCTTAACTTAGGGGGTGTGCTTGCAATTCATATGGGTGATACGTTCCTCTTAGCTGCAGCTTGTCCTAAGAATGTATGACTTCTTCAATGTCCCTTGAAGTACTGGGGAAGGTGATAAGATGACAGTTCTTTTTTCTAGTCTGAAAGTCAGTCATTTCCATTAGGCCTTATTTTTCTTTTTTGAGGGACTTACTCATTTTTCACTCACAAAAAAACTGTCATGAGTTTAGTCCCAAAAATGAACTCAAGTAAAATAATCATACAGTTTGATGGGAATATCTGCTGCATTGTTTAATCCTCTCTTAAATCTCCTCTTTCAGCTGCTGTGCCTACAAATCACAACTTGCTTGGCAAAGCTAGGCTTAGAAGAGTCAGCTTTTTCTGCTCAACCCATTTTATTTTTTTATTTATCTCCCTTTTCCATCCAACCTTAACTTCACTGCATGTCTCTTGCACCTGCAGCATCCCATCTGACAGCTAGGCTGTGAATCCTCAGGGGCAAGGAGATCTTTACAACTTGTCTGTGTTGTACATGTCATAATACAGCACGATTCCTTGATTGCTACCTCATAAATAATGAGAATAATGAGAACATTACAAAATTAATGTGCAGAAAATGAATAAAACTGGAAAGCAAATTTTGCCAAGGCTTACCTTTTTTTTTTTTTTTTTCCTTTACTCTTCCAGAGTCTATAACAAGAGGGTTCCCATGAGAGCAATTGAAAACCATGGATCGTGTTTTCATAGGTGACTCCCTTCTGTGATGAACAGAAGGCCCTATATGCCGGCCTGACCCTACCCGCAGGGAGGTGATTTCCCTTTAGTCATGGAAGAGGTGGTCCATGAGTGCCTAGGAAACATTAAGGTCCGTAAATCCATGGGACCTGATGGGGTGCATCCACGGGTGCTGAGAGAGCTGGAGGAGGTCATTGCTGAGCCGCTCTCTGTAATCTTTCAGAGTTCTTGGAGAACTGGAGAGGTGCCTGAAGACTGGAGGATGGCCAGTGTCACTCCGGTCTTCAAAAAGGGCAAGAAGGAAGACCCAGGTAATTATAGGCCAGTCAACCTCACCTCTGTCCCAGGGAAGGTGATGGAACAGCTTGTGCTGGATGCCATCTCCAGGCAACTGGGAGTAAAGGAGGTTATCAGGAGTACTCAGCATGGGTTCGCCAAGGGGAGGTCGTGCTCGACCAACCTGGTGGCCTTTTATGAAAATGTCACTAGCTGGGTGGACGGGGGGAGAGCGGTAGATGTAGTCTACCTTGATTTCAGTAAGGCTTTTGATACTGTCCCCCATAACATTCTTATAACAAAGCTGAGGAAGTATGGGATAGATGAGTGGACAGTGAAGTGGGTCGAGAATTGGCTGACTGGCAGAATGCAGAGGGTTGTCGTTGGCAGTGTGGTGTCTGGCTGGAGGCCTGTAATTAACGGCATCCCCCAGGGGTCTGTGCTGGGTCCGGTCTTGTTCAACATCTTCATCAATGACCTTGATGAGGGGATAGTGACCACCCTCAGCAAGTTTGCTGATGACACGAAGCTGGGAGGATTGGCTGACATGTCTGAAGGCTGTGCTGCCATTCAGCAAGACCTGGACAGGCTGGAGAGCTGGGCAGTAACAAACCGGATGAGGTTTAACAAAAGCAACTGTGGAGTCTTTCACCTAGGAAGAAATAATTGCATACACCAGTACAGGCTGGGGGAAGACCTGCTGGAGAGGAGCTCTGCTGAGAGGGACCTGGGCGTCCTGGTGGACGACAGGTTGGCCATGAGCCAGCAGTGTGCCCTTGTAACCAAAAACAAACCACCAAAACAAGTCAAACCAAACCACTACCACTATCAGCAAAGCACATACCAAAACCAACCATACACAGATCTTAGCAGATTTCTGGCCACAGGAGGTAAGCTTTTGGAACAAGAGGCTGATTCCTCTCTCACGTGTATGCACTCAGAAGATAATTAGAGCATAGTGGAAAAAGGAAAGAAATCTACCACATGTGCTAATGTATTCCTTAGTGAGAAGAAGAAAAAATAAAGTAAAAAAACAAAGAAAAGATTCCTTGAAATACATTTTATTTATTCTGGTAGAAGAGCTCAATAGGAGAAGTAGAAAGGGAAAAATAAAACAGTGAAAAATACGCAGCCAGGTCTTTCAGCTTTAATATTTTTTCCATACTTTGCTCGTTTATATACCTCAGAGTACTTTAATCTTGTGTATGGAATGCCTTCAATTAGTTTTGAATCTGCAACTATGAAGTCCTAGAAAATTCCTTACTCTGAGAGATTTCATTGTTCACTTTGATATTTTAGATTTTTTCAGTCTGAGGCTCTTAGCAGCTTTGAATTTATTCAGGTATCCCTCACACACAATCATATATGTATACATACATAGATATAGATATGCACATATGTATATACAAGTATGTATATAATGGTATGTATACGTAAGTACATAAATCCATGGGAGCATATGATAACCAATGCTTTCTCAATATTAACATGATTTATGAATAAAGTGATTTTTATACCCAAACCTCATCCTCTTATTTCTGGTTACTAATCCTTGGCCTCCCTCACTTGAGAGAAGTGCTCTACTTAATTCAGTTTACACATCATATTTAAGTTCTTTGACTTGTGATAGATTGCCATAATTAAAACTTGCAATTTTAACTCCTCCTACAGTGCAGAGAAAATGTTATTAATTTAAAGCAGTTTATTTTTAATTAGAAATTATTCAGCTTCAGAAGTATATTTTCAGAATTAGATTAGGAATGAATTTTAGATAAGAATTTTGGATTTTCAGATCACTGGTTAATGGACCAGTGCTTCTCATGTTCTGACAGCATTGTTTCCATTGTGGGAACTTCAGGAAATATTTGGTGAGTAAATAATAAACCTGAATGGTTCTCTAGAAACTCAATTTCTTTTACTGTGTCAGGATATACTCTTTGTATGTTGCCTATGAGCTAATCAGTTGCTGCTGAACCTTCCTTTCTCCAAATAATTTTAACGAAAGTATATTCCAACAAGGGTTTTTCTGACATTGCTTCAGACTGGTTTTGTTTCATATTTAATTTCAGCATTCATAAATCAAATTATGTCTTGTGTGTAATCAGGTAACTCAGGGGCTAGGCCCAATAACTGTTCAGATTCATATATATTACCAAGCTTATATCACACACAGGTTGAGAGCGAAATTCCATTCTCTATAACAAATGTGTATTTGAAGTTACCCTGCTGAGATTAGCAGAGTCACAGTGATGTAAATGAGGGGAGAATCAAGCTTATGATCTGTCTAACTGTATATATTTGGATGGCATGCAGACTTACTTTCTTCTGCACTTAAGAAAAGTATTATATGGTATCTTTCCAATGTGTCTGTTTGGCTGATTTACAGTATTAGAAAGCCAGGGAATTTCTAAAACTGAATCAATATAAGACAAAATTCTTTTGATTGGACCTTATCCCTCGTCCGTCAGCACTCTTCCATCACTTTGAAAGTTGGCAGTTCTCAGACTGATTCAGTCTCAGGGGTGGAAACCTTGGGTTCCTGTTTGACTTGAGGCATTCTCTTCTGAACCATGTAAATATAAATATTAAACTGTCATATTTAGCTTAGAAATGTACCAAACTTTAACTTTAGTTAAGGGTACTAAAATACTGCCCAGAAAAATGCAAGGGAAGAGGTTTCTATGCATGCATGGGCAACTATAACTGTCTTCTAATAAGATGAGTTTTTTAGCAGCTTCAGAATGTACTGAATTATGTTGTGCATCTTCTCAACAAACCAAAACTTGATCTGCTCATTTCCCTGAACTCATATTATCTATCCGTAAAATGTCATATTGATTTTCAAATACCACTTGAAAAACTTCATGCTGTCCACACCCTGAACTCAAGTGGCTTTGGTAGCGCTGATAGCTTTTGTTCTGCTTCACTTATTTATATACCAGTAGTAATCCTATTTTCAGCAGTATTGGGATTAATTTTAGATCTCAAAGGATCTGGATTTCAGTGAATTAATTCAGTGATTTTGTTCTTTTTTTTTTTTTTTTTTTTTTTTTTTTTTCCTGAAAATTTAAAATTTGTTATTTACTGACAAATATATCAGTGTAAAATAGCTTCAGTGTTAGAAGACTGTTTCCATGGAAATATCACTTTAAGTTCATATGGGGTTTCAGGCTAAATTTCTCCTTGAAAAATGACAGAAAACAGCTTGTGACTTAGTTGTTTAGTGGTATCTAAGCAAGAAAAGGCATGTTTTAAATACCGGTGACCTACCCATAGATTTTTAAAAATAATATTTTTCAAGTATGTTTGATGCATCCATAAGCTCAAGGAAACTTTGGCTGCCCCACTGGTACTCTGCAAACAGAAAAAAGAAGATTGCATTAAGTGGGTATTTTATGTATGAATTTTTCCATTTGGATCTGATAGAGATTGTTTTGTGTTTTTTTATCTATCTGATGTTCCCTGGTTTTGAAATAAATAATGGCACAGATCTCTTTAAGCTCAATTCAATGTTAGTTAAAAAAGAACCCACTAAATTCTTCATGAGTTGGGCCTCATACAATTTAGATCATCTGTTTTGCATTAATCTTTGGGAAACCATGATTCTTGGCATAATACCCTTCCACTGTCACTCCACTACAGTAAATAAAAACACTGGAGAAGCTTGATGACAGCAGTACCAAGTTGAAAATGTAACCTCGGCATCACTTGAAATAAAAACAGACGCAGCAAGTAAAAGTTTTGGCATCAAAATGTTCAAATTATATCCCACTTCAAATACAATTCTTTAATTGGGACACATCCCAAGCAGAAAGACTTCACTTCCCAACAAACACAACTATTATACTAATTGGTATGGCCCCCACACAAGCCTTGGGTGGATCTGAAGTTAGCTGTTGTTATTCTGGCCTGACTTTCCAACCACACTCATTTTGCTAAATTGCATTTCTATGAGAGTGGGTTGATATCCTGCAAGTGTTACTAATTCTATTGAAGCACTTTTTTCCTTTTAAACAGAAGATCAAAAACCCAAACCACTTTCTATTTTTAAAATGTTGTATTTCCATAAACATCAGTAGACATTTGAATAACCACCTTATTAAGATTAGGTGTTCCTGAAAAGGAGCCCTGTTTCTCTGTGTTTATTACTGACCACAATACTAAATTATGCAAATCTTAAAAGTATGTTTGAACAAAAGAACTATATAATTTAGCTGGTTGAGATTTTTATTTTTAATCTGTGGGAGTGATTTTAGTGCTGACAGAGGTAAAGATTAAAAATCCATTAGAGCTTCCACAGGGCAATCAAAAGGGCCCAGAGCAGACTTGCCAGATCTCCTTGGACTTATAAGCAGACTGTGAGCTGCAGTGCCTCCAGAATACCCTGGGGCAAGTTTAAAATCCCACAGGCAGGAAGAGAATAATACTACTTGAGCAGTAGTTTTTGCTTTCACAGAGCTGTAATTCTGACACTGATACTTGGAACTATTTTGCTAGGCTGCTTGTTTCTAGTGGGAGTGGGAAAGGCAGCATTACATGGGGAAAGAATGCTTGGAGCATGTGGTGTCTTAGGTTAAAAAAAAAAAAAAAAAAAAGATAATGTTCTTCCACGTGAGCATATGTCTCCAGTTCACTCCTTCCAGGACTTCAGTGAGACCAAAGTACACATTTAGTGAGGCACTGGACAAACACCCAGCCCACCCAGGTCCTACCGGCCTTCTGGAGAGCCAAGTTGAAGGGAAGAGAGAGCCTGTGGTCTTGACTTTTGTGCTTTTGAAACAGAAGTGTCACTAAGAATACTGAAATATTTATATATATGTGTAGTTCCATGCTTCGATGACCTAAACCCAAGTGATTCAACAGCTCTGCTATGTATTAAGTCAGAATCTTGGCCACTGTTGCCCTAAACACAAAGTATATCATTCATATGTTCCTGAATTTCAAAAGCTGTACCCTTTCTATGGAGAAAAAATGATGAAACAAAACCCCACTAACATTTTCTTTGCTTTCCTTAAATGTTCATTTACTTTCTGTTTTCATACTGCTTTTTTTCTGCTTTTTTTTCTCTCTCTTTTTTTTTTTTTCTTTTTTGCTTTTGCTTCTCCAACCTTTTTGCCCTTTTTGCTTTTCATCCATTCCACATTAGATTCATTTTTTCTTCCATCACTCTTGCTTTGAAAAGGCTTTTCAAATTAATTTTTACACTACATCTTGCCACCTTTTTGATTTTGTATCTCCTTCTAATGCCTTTTTTATCACTTCTTCCATGCTTTTATTTCAGTTTTTTTTTTTTCCATTTCCTCACTCCCATCCTATTTCTAAAATTTATTTCTATTACATCAAAACACCATGCAGATAAATGTCCCTGTGAGGACTTTTATCTTAAGAAGAGTTCTGTGGCCACAAAGTGCCACACCCAGCACCACTGCAGAGATTTCTATGCAGGGTTTGTTCTCAGACCCCTGAAATGTACGTTCAGTTGCTTAGCACTGGTGTCTAAACTTGAATGATCTGAACATTCATTCTTAAGTCAAATGCAAGAAGTGTCCAAATGCACTCCTATGCTCAAATCTACAAACTTGTCATGGAGGAAAATGGGACTGGCAATGAATGTCTCTTAAAATTGCAGTTAGAGACTGGCAGAGTTCTCTTGTGTGCGCTGTAATGGTATTGGGCCCTCACTGCTCTGAGCGTTTTCTACCTTGTCTTGAATCCTAAACTGGCATGAAAAGGAGAAGACATTCCTGCCTTAACACTGTGCACCCCCAGGACTTGTAGAGCTCCCATGAGCTGGCTTCAGTCCTCCATGCAGGAGGTTGTTTTGTACTAGAATGAAGCTAAAGGGATAGAGACCGCTCACTGAGTGGAGTGTCTGCAGTATCTCCGTTCCTTTAATTTGACATCAGAAGAAGGATAATCCAGAAAAGTCAGAATGGCAACTTTTTGATCTATCAAGAGAATATATCTCTCATCATGACCTGTCTTGGAAAGTCTCTCATCACAGTAATGAAGCTTGTCCCAGTCAGTCTCTCACTTCAGAAAAGAAACCCTATGTTGCAGTTAAGAATTTTCACCATAACCTGTCTGCATTTGGTATGCTTTGTTTTGTGCACCTTTCTGCAGCAGTACTTTTCTTATGTGTCCTCCATGCCTTTTCCCTTGACAATAACAAAAATGAATGCTGCCACTTCTTTTTTTTCTTTTTTTTTTTCTTTTCTTTTAATTCCACTTCTCCAAGGACACTGCTGCTCACCAATCCCATTATGGGGGAAAAAAATGCTTTCTGACAGCAGGAATGTGTGGTTTTCCTTCATTACCTTCAGCCTATGACTGCATCCAGAAAAGGAGAATTTCAGTACCTCCTAGAAAGCGCCGATCTTTCACCAATTTAACACTAGCAAATGTCTTTATACATTTCCTTAGCATGTGGCAAATTTCATAAGAAGCTTTGCGGACAGGCAGTGGCTCCTTCATTTGCGGCTAAAGCATTTGTTGCTTTTGCAATTTGCAGTGATTGCTTACGAAAGGAATGGTTTGTTTTTGGAAGGCTGCTTTGAGTTCTGCCAGCTCTGTGCATAGTTAACGACAATACTTTAATTTTGCGGTGGGGGTGGTGATGCAGATTTTTCTTCTTGGAGTCTTTTCTGCATTCTTACAAATTACATGTTGAAGGAAGCCTGCTTTTGGTTTACTTCAAATTTAAAGTAATCCCCTCCCCCTGCTTTTATTAGACCAGAGGTCAATTCCAGGAGCTCTAGTGGCAAAAAGCAGCCGAGCAACAAACGCGTCTGATCCTTGAAGATTATCTGATAAATCTCCAGTGACTAAGGGCAGATGTTCTGGCTTGTATGCCATCTCCTTCTCATGCCTGGGAACTGGGAATACAACCAGATTGTGACTGTGCTCAGAAGATTTACACTTACCAGAAAGACTCTTACAGTCATTAGTGCTGGAGCTCTGCCTGGGATACGGTTGGCACAATAACAGGAGGGTGACAATGTGGCAAAAAAATCTTTGTCCTCTGCTTCTCAGTCATATGTGAAGAATAAGAAAGAATCTGATCCTCTCACCTGTTTTCTTTTTAAGTTAACATTTGCTTTAAAAAGGCAGAAGAATAATAAATGAAATAATAAACAAACACGGCATCGAGTGGAGGCAGAAAGCCTGGAGATACAGTGACAGGTTAAAAGTTAGTAAGTGAAGTGCAGCTGATGCTAGCGTTCGTTTTTTAAGCCCATGCTGACTCTATATTGTGCGCAGGGTAGGTTTAATTCTGGGATGCCTGCACCAGGCACTGTTGTTGTGCTTGCCTAATGCTCACACAATGCTTCACCCAGGCATAATGTGAAAGCTGAGGGGCTTTCTCTTATGTCCTTGAGTACATGCATAGCAAATGTACTCCATACCATGCTATGTTTGTGAGAGAAACAAAAGTATCCGTAACTATGTCCTAAATGAAAAACATTTGGTAATTCAAACTGAATCGGGGTCCTGGTTGGTAATAACACAGTGTCAAAAATTAGCAACTAAATTAAGGATATATTTTACTTGTCTGAGTACTCACTGGAATTACTCAAGAGAAACTGGACTGCCAGTTGAAAATAAAACGTCTAGTGAGCAGCTACTGCTTAGCTGATCAAAACATTAAAAAAAGCAGAACTTGTCCAATAAAAAGTTTTAAGTCAGAAAAGTTACACTGTCCCGTTATGGAGATGAAAATAATGCAAATATATGTATGTATGTTTGTATGCTCGTATATGTATGTATATATGCTATATGCTTGCACATAACATGGTAGAAGAACTGGTAAACTATTGTTACGTGGGGTACATTAATAGCTCTCGTAAAAACGCAAAGCTCATTGTAACTGTGATCACAGGTGTCAGGTCCAAATGTTGTCCTCTAAATCAATAGAAACAATTATAAAGAGGATATGTCAGAAAAAACTTTCTTTTTAATAATCTCCATTATCTTGTAAATGGTTTCTCAGCTATTATGCAGAGTTTCCCAGAAATCAAGGTTTCTTAAAATGTTATTTTTATGTTCCTATGCTACTTCATACTCGAAATGAAAATGTGCATAAGAAGCCTCCTCCTCAACAGGAGCTGTTGTGTGGAGTAGGAAATCTCCAATGCCCAGTATGTCATGAAAGAACACTCGTGGAGAAGTGTGAGCTTCTCCATATTGCCAGGTTCTCCCCAGACCCAAGGCATCACTTGACAACAGCTTATGGATCTATTCTGTAGTAGAAATGTACAGCTGAGAAATCTCTAAGGAAGTCATCCAATCTATTCCCCTAACCAAGACAGGATTATCTACTGCAATGTCATTTCTGACATATGGGTTTTTTTTCTAGCTTGTTCTGTTAAAAGCCCTTAATGAAGAAGACACCACACTCAGCCTTCTTTCCTTTCAGCAGAATAACTCCAACTTATGTATTCTTTCTTTTTCCAATATATTTTCTAGACATCTGAACTTTCTTTTGGATTTATTACAGTCTTTAAAATGCAGTGCCCCAGTACTGGTATAGTACTCCAGAAGATGCTTTGTTCTAGAGGAGCAAAATGAGTGAGTTTCAGCATTCTGTCAGCAACTGACTTTTTTTCTGGATCTACTTAAAATTAGTTTCAGTCCATGCCATCTGTCTTGACGGTGTGTCTCAGATGAGAACACCTTAATACTGAGAGCACCAAATCACTGACTATTGCGAACAATCATGCAGTACATACCTTTGCAACTCCCAACAGATCTGGTGGCCCTCGTACCAAAATCTTAAGACATTCTCTTAGACAGTATGCTATTGTTCTTCAATAGTTAACACCATTAAAATCTTGGAAATGTTCAGAATTCTCTGTATCCAGCACACAGAGCCATAAAAAACACACAATGTCAAATTCTAAGTTTTGTAGCTAAAGATATAGATCAATTGTTAAGTGTTGGATATTAAGTCATGTTGAAGAGGACTAATCTGATAAAGAAGACCAGAATTACCATTGCGATAAGATCACACTTGTGGAAGAGTGGAGATGTGTTTTTCCTTTCTGGATCAACTGCAAGCTAAAAGTTACACAGTGTGGAAATGGTTATCTGAGGATATGACTACACCAGCAGTGGGGGCTAAAGCCCCTTCCTGGCCCTGCCAACACTTAATCATCATGGGTAGCTGTAATGTGTGCATTACATTATACATGTGTGCCCCCGGTGGCGCACGGTGGAAGAACTGCCGCTTGTAACTCCGGGGGCCTGGGTTCGAATCCCCCCTGTGGCGCAAGTGGTAGAAGTGCCGCTCTGCTACACAGAGGGCTCGAATCCCAGGGGCTGGACTCGATGATCTCTAAGGTCCCTTCCAACTCGCACGATACTATGATACTATGAAAAGAGTTCACACACTGGCTGTGCTCGCTATGATATGGTAAACAGGGTAAGGCTTCTGCCACCTGCATTCTGTCCTTTTCCTCCCTGTCCAGGAGGAGGAATTGATAAGTGTAAGGCTGCCTACATCCAGTTTTGAACTCACCTTTTTCTTCACCAACTCTCTGCTGCAGGCTTGAATTAGCATTTTGATGTTTCCATCACTGCAAAAATATAAAGGCAAAGTAGAGCCAAAGTTCTTCTCATATTTTTCAGCTTAACAAATGGCATAAAATTAAATTGTGGTCTTTTAGTCCCAGTTTCTAGTAAAATAGTCTTCCTGAATTTCCTAGGGCAGACTTGGTTGCATCATGCCCAGTAACATGCTGTTGGCATATGGCGGTAGACTGTAAAATGGAAAGACATGAATCAAAGGCATGCTAATATTAATACATCTATGTTGCTTGCTGCTTGAGGAATGCAGTAGAAAGGGAGTCATATGTAGCTTATAGAAGAAATGAATGCATTCCAGATGTTAACCATGCAACCAAGCCTTGTATATACAAAAAGGGTTTTCCCAATGCCTATATTTAATCTCCACATAAAAAGGCAGACCCTCTAAAATCCTTCCCACTACATGTCAGTATAAACTGGGTGCATTTTTCATCTTGCATCAGAAATTTAGAAAATAATATCCATCTACTTTAGTACTTGTTCATTCATATGCATATATTTTTATTAATGAGAAACTAAGCATAAATGCTAGAGGAAATCTAATGAATGAAGTTTTGAGCAGAGGCTTCTGCTCCATCCACTGCTTGTGCCAATGTGGTTAGGTAATGCCAGCCCAGTGGAATATCATAGGGTTTACTTGATGGTGGATCCAGACCCAGCAGGCATCACAAATTAGGCTCTTTGCAAGATCTGGTATTTGTATTGGAAAAGAAAGAGAAAAAGCAATGCACTTTGGGAGATGCTATTGTTTCTACAGTACTGGAAACTTGGAGTATGTATATTCCATTAACATGATTTTGTATCAGAGGCAAGAATCTGATATCTGATGATATTTTATCTGCTTATTTTGATGCTGAACTGGAGGCAGGAGGATTATATAAAATGTCACACTGTATCACCTTTATATGTTGTCAGAAATGAACACATTTTGATATTAAATATGTAAGTAAATCACATGATCTATGCATCCAATCTAAAATATACATGGCAGTTCAAAATTAACATTTTCCCTATGTTTGTAGCAAACAGTTAATGCGCAATATGTAAATCTGAAATTAAGTTGCTAAAGTAATCAGTGGAATAAGTGTACATGAAACAGACTCAGGAACATTGCTAGCTGCTTAAAATCAAATAATGAATGAAAAAAAGAAGAGATGAAACTATTCAAATTATTCAGACTACACTTTTTTTGCTCATCCCTGATTATTTTTGTGGTGTTAAAGTATACAATATAAATAGCACCCAAAATGGAGGAAACATCTTAAAAGATGAAGGAAACCACTTGGGGGCCAATTTGTATAAAATAAAAGTCTGGACTGCTGTCCTCTTCTGTTTGAAAATATGTGGGAAGAGGAACAGGAAATGAGGAGGAAGAAGAAACTTCTGATATTTTAGCTGTTGTGCAAAGGTATCTTCAGTGCTTTTTGGAATAGATCACCTTCTGAGACAGACAGATTCCACACCAATCTAGTCTTTCCAGTCCAGGAAAATCACACTGAAACCATGGCTCTATAGTGTAAGGCCTTCCAGACTAACTTAAGCTTTGCCTTGTTCTTTTTGTTGAACTTGTTCTTTTTGTTCTTTCTGTTGCCTTTTTTCTTTCTGTTGTTGAGCAATGAGCTTGGAGAATATACCAGAAAAACAAAACAAAACAAAAAAAGGTTCAAAATACACCTGGAATCTATGTATTGGCACAGTTAAGGCTGGGGTACTTGATAAAACCAGGAGTATAAGAACAGATTTAATACAGCACTATCACTCTTGTGCCAAAAAGCAGCCATAGGCAAAAACATGCATGTGGAGAACTACTCCCCCCTTAGCTTCTTCTACCTGGATGCTGCCTTTTTTCTATCAATAAGATAACTCTGCAGCTTGCCATTATGCAGGAGGTACAGACAGCAATCTCAGATAAACCCACTAGAAATATTCAGGATGCAGATGGATGTCCTTTGAAGTCAGCCCTTCAGTCCTGGTCTAGCCAGAAACACCAAGGAGAACCTCTAGGGAGAGATGCAAAGTGCTCCCAACCAGGTGTGGGAGGACAAAGCGAAGTAAAGAGGGGTGGGAGAGGTTTTGAGGAAACTCCTCGACAGCTTAAAAGCTGATCTCAGTCTCACAAGGAAAAGATGGTCTGTGGGAAGTACTGACTAGGGATGTTTGCTTTTCAGACTGCTGTTACTGATTAAGGCTTTACCACCTTGCTGTTGCTTATTTCTCATTCACTGCTCAGACACGATAGCAGAGTGCTTACAGTTGTTTCAGTGCAAAACAAAATGGGACAGCTCAAAACTATTTGGAGATTGGCCCCATCTGTTACTTCTCCAACTGCTGCACTCTGAGAAACAGCAGCTTCTTAAACACATCCCCCTTCTGACCCACAGCACCTCATGCCCCCAGTGATAGTACTTTCAGGCTGGCCTCAGTTCAGGGGGAAGGCAGGGTGAGCAATGTCTTCCAGCATGCTAGCATAGGGATGCAGGCCTGTCCTGCAGCCACAGAGGCCTGAGAAGTGGCAGGGCTTCTAGCTGATGCAGGACAGCTGCCCATGGGGCCTGGAAACCACCTGGCCCTGTGCTGCTTTAGTACTCCATGGCTTTGTCAAGTGGTCCAGAAGTGGCTGCTTTTGGGTTTAGTGAGGAATGACACGCATTATTCATCAGGCTCTCTGACCGCTTAGCACCTCCAGACTCCTCCTGGCTGTTTATATTTAAAAATAAACCCTAACAATCGCTGTTCAAAGTAAGGGCTGAGAGCCTGTGGCATTTTTATTTAAGCACGCTGAGCAGAAACTGAGGAGAACAGATAAGAGTTAACGGGTGTTTGTAAAACAGGCAGGAAAAAGGATGCTGATTCGTGAACCTTCACCGGCAACAACTTCCACAGCTGAGGAGCAGAGATGCTGAAAGCGTGAAAGCCAAAGGCTCTTGCTTTAAATGTAGGATTTGACAGGAGAGCAGCAGGGTAGGACCTCAGGGAATGACTAAGCAAATACTTAGATAGGAGGTCTGTGAGGTAAGCAGGACTAAATTGGTGCATCGCTTTGAAGGTCAGCAATGCAATTTTATATGTAATTCCAGATTTAATGGGCATCCATGGCAGAGCACAAAGTATGGGAGCAATGTGTTGAGTAAAATCAATGCCAATGCTCTGGCTGAAGCATCCTCCCTGCGTGAAGCTGAGGCTGCCAGCAACTGCCGGAGGGTTCTGAGCAAAGCAGCAACTCTGCACAGCCCTACAATTTTGGTTTAAAAACAAGAAGAATTTATCTCATGCTTTATAATGTACTGAACACTGAATTCTTTTCTAGCAGCATTTACCACAAATGGATGTCTTTGTTTCGCAGTTTTTGAACCTTGACCACAGAAAATGTTTTCGTCCTCCCTTAAAATAAGCCAGCAGTTCGGAACTTGCAAACATTTAAACCACTTTAATAATCATACTGTTTCAGGAGAAATTTTACCTGGCATATATGTAGAAACTGCCAATCTGTTGTGTGTGTGGTTATTTTTTTGTTTGTTTTTGTTTTTTTTTAAGATGTAAGTAAAAGAATGTAAAAGCTCATAGCAGTAAAAAAAATGTTTTTGTGAAATCTGAATAACCGCATTAGTTACAACAAAATGTGTATCTCTGTCTGTATCCCAGTGGGTTTCTCTCCTGTGTCAGTTCTTTCTCCAATGAGATGATTTTGTGTGTATATATAAATAAATAGATCTGCTCAAGGCCCTATTTTTCCTTTCACTGACATAACTGATAATATTGTATTTGTCCTTCAAAGTCATGCAAATGGAATCCTCAGGCTCTTGATATTAAATGCTGGTTAACTTGATTATCTTGATTTTCTTTAAAACATAAATGAAATTACTACTGTTCCCCTACATTTTCACACCCTTTATAAACTCCTGGCAGAAAAAGGAGAAAATAGATAATAAGATACTCAAATCACTTTCTTACCCTGTAATTAGCACATGAAAAAAGAACTTGTTGAAAACAATAATTCCTCAGTCATTTGTCTTTATTTTAATTTTGCTTTGAAGCCAACATATTTTCTCTGAGATTTCATTAGCAGCCATTTTGTAAATGAGATTCTCACTAGTAAGAACCAAGTTTGAGTGCTCCATCGCATTAAAATTTAACAATTTTCTATGGCTTAATATAACTTCTTCTTAATGCAGAGAGACTTTTCTGTGATGTTCATAGTTTAAAGGGCTGGATATAATTAAGAACATACTTGCAGAAATGCAAAGTGCTTCACTACCTAACTCTGAGGCATCTGGCTCCTCAAATAGAATCCAAAAATCTTAAGTTACAAAGCACAGCAAACATCCAAGCTTAAAGAAAGATTTAAGCATCACAGAAAAAAAAACAGATCCAAAACAGTCAACAAGCTGAATGAGCAACTCCTAGGACAGTTTTAATATCTCCCACATGGGCTTCTTTGTCCAAAGGGAAGCACCTTAGATACATTTAAAATCTCTCCTGAGATTAGCTCCATTTCCATAAAGTAGTTGAGCAGAGTGTTTCATTTTTAAAAATAGACACTGGAAAAAATATAATAATATTAGAAACTGTCCTTGGAATAAAACCTGGAAATTAGGATGGTATTTCCCTGCTATGTTGCTGCCAAGCTAAAGAACTGCGCTCTATCTACGTGTCTGCTCCCAAGCCTGAGCTTTACAGCCCGTTGGTGAAACTGCAGTGGGAGGAATGAAGAATACTTCCACCAGCTCATAGGAAGTCAAGTTAGACCCTTCACACATGCATTTTAATGCATTTTAATTCACTGGGAAGTCATGCAGCCATGTGGCTCCTGCAGAAAACATAGGCAGTGTCTGACATGGCAATATTTGAAAGAGGCAGCTGTGACCCAGTTCTATGTAAGTTTACCTTGAGTCTGGCTTCAAAAGGGAAGACGTTTAGTTACAAAAATTTTGCCTGACGACCTTAGACCCATAATCTGCTCCATGCCTGAATCCTTTTTCTTTACTCAAGTCCTACTTGTTTTATTTGGTTAAAAACATTGGCCAAAATGCTCTTTTCAGTTTTCCATTTTCACATCACAATTCCAGCAACAGAAAAGCCCCTTGGGTTTTGTGCTGCTGTCAAAACGTGCTTTTGCAGAGCAACAAGTGGGGAAAAGAGCAGGAGCCATGATTTCTGAGCCTGGAACAGAGCACTAGCTTCCTGTTGCATGAAGATGAGAGGACACAGTTTTGTGTGAGAGTGACAGAAAGCAAGTCTGCACTGGGCTGCACAAATGCCCTGGGACCAACCCCCATACCATGTGAGTCAAAAGGGATGGAGACAGTACTGTATCCAGCTTTGCCCTTCTGTCCTAGGATGGGCTATGTGCTATGGGATGATGGCTATGCAAATGAATAAATAAGATTGGTTTGTTATTTTTCTCAAGAGAGTTCACAGGGGAGAAAAGCCTAACCAAAGCCCCACTGTGGGGTGAAGTAATGCTTCTGAGATTAAGCTAGGGCAACGATGCTACCAAGCAAGCCGAATCTTGCCCTTCATTCTGTATCTTCTTTCTCTTTCCTGTTTTCTGTGTCTCTGTTATAAAAGCTCGGTGACACACAAAGGTATATACAGTGTTTCCCTGTGTCTGCTTTGAGGTATACCATAGGATATTTGTCTTTCCAAGACTGTCCATACATTGCAATTACAGATATTTCTTCTTGTTGTTTTTCTGGTTTAAAAATGTATTCACATGAGCAATGAGTATTCAAATCATACTGCTATGTGCTCTTGGCTGATTATCTGACTTTAGGTGTAAACGTGACCATCAATAAAAAGCATAATGGAAGCTTGTTATTTTTAAACATAATTAAGTCAAAGGAAAAACAGTTCAGCATGACTGTAGAAGTAGTAATTGGTTCATTACCTGTAATCATGTTAGCCTGTTCACATTATCAGAGGCTAATTGGAGAAAGAAAATAAAAAGAGAGAATATATCACCTGCATATGCAGGTATGATCTGTATATCTAAGTGTGTGTTAATATATGGTACAAAGTTCATTAATAAAATTTTAGGAGAACTACAGCAATGGAGAAACACAACTACTGAGATAATCTTGAAGGCTCCTGGAGAGGGGTGAGACAATGATTAGTTCATGAGGAAAATTTAAGCAGATCTAACTTATACTGTTATCTTAAACTCCAAGAATGACACTTTGTTTTAGTGGAAAGAAGTTCTTATGCCATTTCTGGTTTAGAACAAATTGTTTCTGAGATAGGCAAGGTATGTTATCAGCACTTGTCTTTTCCTTGCAGAGCACTGAAGCAGAGATGTAATGGGAAGACCTTTACAGTAAGTTGCCTGGTCTCATACCACATTTTTCAAAGTCTCGTTCTTAAAGTTTTTATTCTGTATCTCTAGGAGACTGATGAAAGGGATTACTTATGTGAAAATAACCTGCTGGTTCTGATAACAAATTTGGCCTCCTCTGACAGCTATGAAACTTATATAAATATTTGATAAATAGATTCATGGGAGCAACTCCTGTCATTTGCCCATTGTATTTACTATTGGTTTTCAGTTTATAGGGAAATATCATACTGCAGTGCCTTTTAAACTTCACTAAAAAGATATCATATAAATCCCACAAGAAACAGTAGGATTGTGGATCATAGCCCTGTGCCCTCTTTGCCTCTGACATGCAAACATGTAAGGGCAGCCATGTGGACTGTGGGATGTCACAGATTTAAGTGCTGCCTTTGTTCATTTGAGACTTCAGGGAAGGCCAATGTATTGTATTTACACACCTGTAGGAGGTATATACCTCAGCATGGTAATGCCAGAGTTTGGAAAGACATGCAGAGTATGAATTGATTTCTACTTCTCGGTTTATTCTTTCCACTTTTGCTTATTGTTTCTAATGCCATTTTTATGAGAACTCCTTGAGATATTTCCCTTTAATGAGGAGGAAATGGCATGGCCAGCAGAGAAGGAGTGGGGGTCGCTAGAATATAGTCCTTTGTTATGCTCCTTTAATGTCCAGGATCTAGCAGCAAGAAACTGTCCCTAGATACTTCTTATTTATTTGTCAGAGGGACAGTACTGTTGAATAAACACCACGTGGTAAAAGACAGAGCCATGGAAGACACAGATAGGTTAAACAGACCTTTAGACTGACCCAGTAAAACATTTCTTATATGCCATTTCTAGATGAAGCGAAGGATCCTAGCTAGAGTAATTTACCAAGGCAATGACAGAAAGGGGAAGGCCCAATTGGAAAAAAAAATAAAAAGGAAAAAGGAATAATATTAAGTCCTTCTTATCTTTTCTTCCTGGTGTAGAACTGGGGGACCTGGAAACTAGGTGTAGTCCCTTCAAAGCTTATAGCATTCAAGATATATGGAGATTTTCATGACTATTAGTAGGCTCCAATATCTGAAAGGCCACGTGGACCAAATAATGTTTGAATAAGGTAAGACTCCTCTTGGAGCTAGAGTATTCATGTTTATTTTCACTGAGGTTTTATAGGAATTACTGCCTCTGTGACCTGCTCGGGAGCTCAGATCAAAGACCAAAGTCTCCTAGCTCTAACATTGACCCTTAGGGAAAGAACAGAAAAAATAAGACAGCTATAGAGTGATCCTTCCCATGGTATAATTTCCCAGCTCCCAGCAATCAGCAGTTTAGTGATTTTTTTCTGAGCCAGAGGTTGCATCTGGGCTTTCATGTTTAATAACCAATGATGTACGCCTCCTCTATGAATGTGCTTTTTAAATCCAGATAAAGTTTTGTCCTCTGCCTGATCCTGTAGGCAGTGGGTTTCACAATTTGATTACATGTTATATAAAATGTACTTCCATTTGTTTGTTTTAAACCTGCTTTGTTTTTCAGCACAGCAAATACTGACAGTAATGACACCACTTTGTTAGTGTAAGTGCAGACATACTAGGAGTTTCTGTTGGCAGGGCTGTGTTGATTACAGGTCTCTCCTTAGCTATGTCAAAAGCTTTGTTGGCAAAAACGAGAGATATGCCCTCACTTAGGTAGGCATCTCAGAGGAATAAGAGGGTAGGTTGCATTCTCCTCATACACCAAGGGATTTCGGCACCTGCTCTGCACTTGAGTCATTTACCTGTAAGAAATTTCTGCCTTTGTTTGTTTGTTTGTTTGTTTTTGGCTCAGTTTCTTTCAGGTGCTTAACTGGGAAACAAAAAACAAACAAACAAAAACCCAACTTACTTTATACAGCAGATGTTCAGCTATTCAGCTATTTGACCATTATGTTGTACTTTGGCTAAATGAGTTTAATTGTGTGCCTGGTCTCCCTTTGCCAGTGTACCAAAATGTGATTTCTTTCTCTCTGGTGGCCCTTTTCAGAAATCCTTTTCATAAAATAAATTTCAGGTGATAGGCTGATCTTGGCTCACAAGCACCCAAAGAAAACAGCAATCATGAAATCATGTGCTTGCTGCTCCACTCACAATGCCTCTCTTAATACTGGGCTGCAGTATTGATCCATAGCTGAAAATATAGAAACTTTCTTTATGAGTGAAATGCTTATTGTCCTTTTTCATACCCATAAAAATGGTCTGTTGAAAATTCTTTTTCTCTTTGTGGGCTTTGACATCCCCTCAGCATCTTTCATGTGAAACTTATCTCCGCTTAATCTACAGATGGTTAGTTCTGATCACTTGTTCTGTTAAAATCTGGCCTGATTAGATGATGTTTTCTGTGCATGGCTTTAGCATTCACTGCTTTACTTCCAGGCCTTATTTCCTTACACTGCATGTAAGGTTTAAAGTAACTGTTATAGTCCCTTTTCATTAAGCAAAATAAATAATTTACCTTTACATGCATCTGTATGGGGGTAGTGTTTATGTAGTGTCTATGCATGGTGATACCTCCTCTATCTTGAGTGCCATGTTTAGTTCTGGCTGCACTCTTAGAAAAAAAAAGAAACTGAAGCAGTTCAAAGACAAGTTGCAAGAATGATCACAGCCTTGCAAGGGCTCGAATGGGAAGGAGTAAAATGAGTGCTGGCTGCTTAGCTTAGGGAGAGAAGAACAAATGAACAAACATCACAGTTACATAGTAAATAATGGAGAAAAAACATCAAGCCCTCATATTTGCCTTTTTAACAACAGGTTAAAAAAAAAAAAAAGTCAAACTATTCAGTAAAATAGTTGCTTTAAGCAGTTCTAAATTTGTTAACTTTTTGCAGAATCTGGCTGTAACAATGGTCAGGCATACAGCATATAGGTGGTTCCTTCTGCTTAGTCAGACCAACTTTGGAGGCCTCCTAAATGACTTTCCTTGTGATAAGAATGAGCAGACAATGAATACTGCTGTATCTGCAGACAGAATTTACAGTGTTCTCACCACATGTAAACAGAATCCTGGAGGGAATGCTGGTTCTGCATAGAGGCATTTCTAGACTTTTTGTTTGTTTGATGGGAGACTGAAGATATTTTCACTGAAGCCAAACAAAACAACACCTGTTTTGAAGTACATCTGCCAGATAGGGTTTTCAGATAGGCTGAGTGCTCTGTACAGAGCTGCAATGTACTGTTATCCATTTGTTACTTCTTGTGCTCTAGAGGAATTTCATTTATTTATTTATTTATTTTTACCTACAGAGCAAACATCTTGGACCTTTCTTTACACTTTCAGACAGGTTGACACAGGTACACACTGTAAGCAGATTTAGAAACTGCAGTGTTACTTTATCAGAGAACTTCTGCATTTCAGGTCTGAGAACAGGATGTTAAGAAAGGTATGAATCTTGCATGAATCTGTCATTAGCAAAGCTGTCTGCTTCTATTACTTGAATTTGTGTCCTCCTTTGAAGTCTTTCCTAAGGAAACACATGCTGTCTAGCTGACAAAAGCACTGCTGAAACTTATCACAATGTTAAACACTTGTACTCTCCCCTTATTTTGCTCAGCAAACTTAAGCTTCTGAGAGCCAAGAAAAAATAAGGAGAGGTAGAAATATGCTGAGCTGGCATTAGTTTTGAAAGCAAAGTGGGAAAATATAAACCCATTCTTAGAGTGGAGCTGTTCTAGCTCTCACAGGAAAAGCAATCTATTAGTTCTGTGTAAAAGCAAAGTAAAAATACTGAAGGTAAAACTACTCACTCTGTGATTAAGCAGGTTCATGAACTCATTGGAATTTCAATTAGTGTAAGCTTTAAATTACTAAATGCCCCTTCTTTTTCTCACTGTGCTGAATGACTGCTTCTGAAGAATACTCTCAGCTATGCAACAGAGAAGATCCCATTCTGAGTTACTTGACCAGAATCAGCAGTTGAAATGGAAGAGTGCACTTTGCACTCATTCTCTCAAGGTGTCATCGTGAGCTTAAAGTGGTTTTAGCTGTGGATATTCCAGATACCACCATCAAGTGGTCACTATTGAGTAATCCATGTGATTAAGACAATGGGTAAAACAGAACTCTTTTATTTATAATATAGCACTATTCTTAGTGTCTGCTTCTAAGGAACCACATGTGAGGCCCCGTGATGTGATTAATCAGGCATTCCAGCTGCTTTTGAGTGATCCCAGCACTGACAACTGAAGCAGGAGGAATTCTTCTCCAGTGTAGCACAGTTTATGACATCCTGTTATGCAGTCTGAAATGAACGCCCATGTCTGAGTGAAAGAAAGCTAAACACTTTGTATAAGAATGTACATAATCACTAAGAATTTGGCAAGGACAAAAGCCAAATCCAGGACCGTTGATTTGACAGTCTCATGTCTCATCCAACATCTTCTGTTCTGGTCTTGCTTCTTTCCTAAATTGTGAATATGTTCTTGGCGTGGTAGAAGGTACACAGCACAGATCTTCTGAGGCACAGCTGAATTTGGGAAAAAGCAGACCTGTACTAGATGCTTCACTGCAGTGTCTGATTTTACAGAGGAAATGTATACTTTCTTCTCTGCCTACTCAGCAGTTTTGATTCTCAGACGATTTTGAAAGCCTTTTTGATAATAAAAAAAGAAACATAGGTATGCTTATTTCTGGAGCAAAAACTGCAGAAAAGGCTGTGAAGTAAACCAAGACTTTCACCTATGGTTATGTTAAGGCAAACTGCTTAAAGGGGAAACAACAGATAACACCAGCCACATATTAAGCAGGACTCAATGAAATAAATACACACCACTGGCATTGTGTCTCACAGGCTTATGTATACATTTGAGCTATACTGATGTTGATTTATGGAGTAAATATGCACATGTGGCTACAGAGCTGGCCAAATCACTCACTGCAGATAAATCTGGATTCTATTCAATAGATCTCAAATCTACTTTTTTGTTATTTGAGTGAAATAAATTGATGATTGAGTGACATACAATAAACAGTGTATTTACAGGACTGAAAGAAACTGTTGAGCCAATGATTCAGCTCCCATGCATGCAGAAGCAACTGCATCATGCACTATTGTTCTGTGGAATTTGAAACTATACATGATGAACCGTAAAGATTATTGAACCACCTTTCCCTGTATTCAGATTTTATGTCTAAAATGCTATGGGGTAATTTTGCTGCAGGCAAATTAGGTTAATGCAATCTTATTCATGCCGTTCCAAACTCCTCAATGTTCCTCCTCAATCCAGCGCACCGACTGTTTGCTCAATGACACCTCTCTTTGATGTGAGGAGTGCCAATTCCTGCTCTCTAGCAATCCGACTTCACACCCAGGCTGATTAAATAAACTTAGGTGTCTCTGTAGATGATTGTACTCAAGAAAGTGCATTAAAGCTATAAGATGCAGAAGATAACATGAAGGTGAGAATGCCTGTCTTTTAGAGTAACAATGTGAGATCTGGTTGAATGGAAATCTCTCTGAAGATCCCAGCATTACTGACAGTCAAAAAAAAAAAAAGAGATTATCTCAATTTTATTATTTTTGTTCCCAGCGCCTGTTTTCCTTTGTAATTATAGGAGACCAAAACAAGTAGGAGAGCTTTCACCATAACCAATAGAAAAATAAAGGTATACAGAAAGTATAGTGTGATGCCAATCAGTATATTTGATGTTAGCATTATCACGTGTACGTGTTTATTATAAAAGTGACAAAATGAAAAAAACCCTTTTTTTTAACAGAACTAAAATGTTACCTTGAGAAGAACAAACGTGTTGGCTTTGATGACACGCAGTTCTTAAAGACAAATACAAACTTTTCACAATTCTTCTGTCAGGACTGAGAAGAAAATGAGCAACTTTTCATTCATTTTTTTTCTTTCTTTTTCTTACTGCACATGTAATATAAATAGAACATACTATGCAGGATAAGTACCTTAAAAAAATAGATCAAATTCTCTACTGCGCTTGACCAAAACTTTTGTGTGCCGCAACCATTTTGGGAGTAGGACACAGTAGTCAGGGCAAGAAAATGGAGGGAAGGAGTCAGCTAGCAACAAAATTACTTGGAAGTTGTTTCAGAAGATTTTGCACGTTTTAGTCCTCGTCACGGTTATCTGCAGCAGCGCCAGAACTCCAAAGCAGACAGCACTGTTGCCTGCCCTTAAAAAAAAAAAAAAAAAAAAAACAAACCCCAAAAAACAACAGCTTCCTGTTTCTTCATGTTATTTCTGTATTTATTTTGGAAAAAGAAAAAAAAAAAAGAAAAAAAAAAAATGAAAGAGCAGTTTGTCAAACATTTAAAGTTGACAGTCATGTTGTTGCAATGCAGGTAAATGCTGCCATGAGTGACACTGGCTGTGTCACTACATGCAGCATTAGCCTGGGAATTTGAGAAGACAGGCTCATGAAAAAAATATGAATGTTGTCAGACAACCCTACATTTTTTATTATTTAGATCTTGAGTGAATTTAGTACTCATGAAAGAGAGGGACTAAGTTTCTCCACATATCCCTTTCAATACATCTCAGTTCTGACCTGCAGCACTCTAGCTATTCTAGTTACAGGCCTTGAGCAGAGATTGCTCACCATGTCAAAGTGTGCTAGATTTGTGAAATGGATAGCTGAAGACTTCGATAAGGCCACTGAACATATTCTTATTTGTGATCCAGGCATGAATTAAGCCTGGGCTCTTAAAGATGACAGGACAACACCAAAGATGTATGCTGCACTCACAAATTACGTATCCAACTACTGCTCCTTAAAATAAAAATTGTTCAGTTGACAATTGCTCAGTATTGTGGGCTTTAATGTTATACATAGAAATCAATAACTCTCTCTTTCTTGTAGGAGGTTACTTCTGACTGTGGGTATTTTGGGGATTTATTCATTGGAACAACTATTCTGAAAGAACCTTCCAGAAAGCTGTGTCTCCTGGTGCTATGGAAACACTGTTTTGCAAAATGTCACATTCAAAGTGCACGTGTACTTCATTATCCAAGTGGACTCAGTTTCTACTTCTGAGCAAACGAGTGTTTCTCAAGAGGGATGAGGAGCAAGAGGGGCTGGTGGCTGTATATTGTGGCTCCAGGCCTCATGCACAGCACTGTGAAATGGTCAAAGGCGCTTATAGCAAGTCCTGACTTTGAGTGTTCAATCTGCAGTACAACCATGAGGAAACGGACTGAAATTAAGCAAGGATAAGCAGTGAACATCAAATCCGGGATGTTTATGAGGGAAAGCATTGAGCAGATATGTGGGTGGTGTTGCAGGGAGCAACGACATGATCTTCCCTGAAGAAGTCACGCTTGGGGATCAGGGCTCCTGTCTTAACCCTGGAAGAGCAAGCTCTAAGACCCTGCGGTGCAGAGGCCCTGGCTCATACATTACATGTCTCAATGCAGAGCCTAATCCACTTAGGCAAGCACAGAGTGAAAATATCATTGCCTTTACAACGAGAGCCGAAGGCTACAGCAAATCTAAATGCCATAGCTCCATCAAAAATAAACGCTCAAAGCCATCTTGACATTGAGGATATGGAGTTGAGAAAGACATTGAGAATGAGATTTTTGGAAGAGTTTATCTCACTCTTCATGCAGATGTGGCTGCAGTTTAAGAGGATTCTAGTGCCTTTATAATATTTCTGTACTCTTAGAAAGGTCAAGAAACTTTTATTCTACCCCTTATTTTCTGAGCTGTGAATTATAGGATGTTATTACTCCTTCTGCAGTGGTGAGCATTTAGCTTAATTACAATGCCCACCAAACCGGCAAAAGAGAAAGCCATCTGTCCAAAATGCATCCGACATCATGCCTATTAAATAAGTAGGTATACATTCATCTGCATTACTCAAGGAGCTATCCACAGAAAGATACTTAAGAATCCTCTTTAGTAATGTCAATTATGAAAGCAAAGCCTAGAAAGATGAAATGTATGGCAAGACATTTTATGTAGTGTATAGAGATGCAAATTACTTAACTTTAATCCTGGTCTGTACTACAACTAGATCTACAGCATTTCAACATTTCTTTCCTCTTTTTAAAGATATGTATTATTTCAAACATGCCCGAATTATAATCTTGCTGCAGCCTGCATAGCAACAATACATCCTGTTCATGTTTGAGAGCTTTGGGAAGACAGTTTTAAGTTTTTAAATGAAGGAATCCAGTTGTCCTTGTAAGCCTCTTCGGTGCTTGGCAGGAGTCCACTATTTGCAGGAGGTGCTGCTCTTAGCACCTGATTTATTATTAGTTTCAGTGGAGTTACACTGTTTTGCAATTCTGATAGCTCCATTAGAAAATTGTGATGTGGCATTAAAATTTTAACGGGCAATGTTCTGTTTGCATTTTGTCCCACTTAGCATGAGATTGCCAGAGACGAGTAAGGAAAGAATATTAAGCATTCATAAAACACTTACACAAATGCTAAAATTCCAAGGACTAAAGAACAGACAAGAAGAATGATAAAAGGAAGAATGGCTAGAAATGATTAAATTTTTAAAAAATAAACTCTGTTCATCTTTTGTATTTATTTATTTTGATAATACTGAAATATTCATCATTTACCAAATTACAGCTGCATGTTTTTGCTCAGTGGTTAAGTCTGACCTCTGCCAGCACAGAACACTGAAACTATCCTAGATCTACTGAGATTTTGTGAGTGTAAATATAATCAAATTCTCAGAAACCATAAATTGTGTTTATACATCACTGTTGAACATTCTTGTGCTTTCACTGCCCTGTTTTCCATTCTATAGAGATGTCTGGGGACAGTTTGCCTTTATTTGATTATTTTGGCTTTCAGAACACTTTTATTTTACATAGTAGCATAACAATATATGGTTCTTTGTGGGTCGATTTAATACTTGCATAATCTTTAGAACAGTTCTTCACAAACTGACCATAAATGGATCTTTTACTCTGCAGAATCTCTGATAAAAAAGACTCTCACTACCACCAATGGGGATAGAGAGGGTGCAGTGGGTAGACTATCAAATTTGCTTTTACAAGTGCAAATCCTCAGGCAAAATAAACAACATTATTTCAGATTAAAAAAACATACATACAGGTGATAAGGAAAAATGTAATGTGTGTAGAAAGCTGTGCTTTAACAAACTAGGTATATGTTGGTATGTTTGCTTATTTTTTAAGTTTTCCAGTACCAAAATGCATGTTTAAATGATTGCATTTGACAAAGGAAAGACAAGGAAAAATGGTGCAGCATCTTTAATTTATCAGTTTACATGAGATGCAGGCAATAGCCTGTGGGTACCAGATTGTGATTTTTCTACTCAAGTACATTCTCATGTTTTACTGATGAGCTATATGCCAGACCCTTGTGTTCTGTATAGTAAGAGTTTCATGGAACATCTGCTTCAATTGCTCTATCTCTTGTTTTGTTTTGTCACAAAACTCACTTATGCTACAGAAGCACTGACTATAAAAGAAGCTACTTTAATTCAATAGCATATCAGGAAGGCAGATTTTCTAACACTTGTAATACAGCTATTTTGTGTCTAATGCTTTTCTTTGCCCCAAAACTGGTATGACTATTGACACAATATTCTTCCATACTTCATAGAATACAGTTTTAAGAGCAGAGGATATGTTTTTAACAAGAAAAGTTGCATGTACATATATGCATGCACATCAAGGCGTGTGCAGAACGCCGTGTAGAGAGGTGTATGTGCATACCTGTGCCTGCAATGGCACATACAAAGACACTTAATAAAGCCGACATATGCAATTGCTGAAAAAGTAACATTTCTCTCATTTCCAAAGTCACGTATTACAAAGGAAGCAACAGAGAAAGTAAGTCAGTAAGGTCAGAATAGCTTTGTGCGTTGTTACTAACTGGCTGCTCTAGCATTTACATAGCAAATGGCATTGGAAATCCTATATGTGTTTAAACTGGAAGGTTAAAGTGGTTTACAGAGATAAGAACACTGTATGGAATATTAAAACAATGTACACCAACCTTTGTCAGTTTACTTACTATATTTTCTTGTCTCATTTGACAGCCTTGGTTATTCAGGTTGCAAAAGGAGCACAAGGATTTAAGGCTTGCAGTTTCACTTACTCCTGTACTGTGGTTAAAGTTGGCTCGAAATAAATGTTGGTTAACTGTACGAAAATACCGTGATTAATAGTGTATTAAACCTGAAACTCTGTGTCTACAGCATATGATCTCTGCAATGTTCTTTAACAATTTCATGGAATAAATGCAGAAAGGAAAAAAAAAAAAAAAAAAAAAGGAGGAGCTTTAAAAAAAAAAAAAAGGGCAAATAGGACATATATGCCTTCTACGTTTCTTAAATTCTTTCTCATATTTGTGATGTGAACAAATGCTGAAGTTTATGATGTTGTGACTGATCTTTTTTTTTAAGCTTCTAATCCATGCTTTTTTCTTCTTAATTTTAATCTCCTCTGTGCTGACATCCATTCTGAAAAATGCTGTTGAGAACAAAGAAACTATGAGCAAAGGCTGAAACCGTCTTTAGTTTCAATGTCGTTATTACTGAAAAGATGTGTGGATTAATTTTATTTCGCCCCTCTGCCCTCCCTTCCCCCCTCCCCCCCAAAATATGGTTTATCATTGTATGTGAATTGCCATTGTCAGGGCTGGTAATTAGCCTCATATTATTTTCAGCATTGTTCACATCCACACATCACAGGACAGAAAATGGGAGCCTTAGACAAACAGAATCCTTGTAGAAGATCATTAGGAATCCCACTGTGACAAGCCACGTGCAACCTCGTTGATTCAAATTAGTCATCTACATTGTTCTATATTTTAGACTGCAGGAGGTTTCAACTTATTTTACAAAACCACAATTGTTATGCATTTATGGTCAGAGTAACAAGTAATGTTCTGCACTCTCAGAAGACACCAAAGACATTTTAATATGTACTCATTATACAGCTGTGCCTGCAATGCTATTTAGAGTTTCGTCAGTGTCTAGGTAACAAAGCTCTATTTTCTCAGCTTTTTACAGCTGAACTATAAACATGAACTCTCTGTTAAACACAGCACTATACAGAAAGTATTACTAGGACTCAGGGTTATGGCTGTCTTTTTCTTTTTCTTTTTTTTTTTTTTAACTAAAAAGAGATCTTTGATGATACACACCTTTGAAATGGATGTATCCTACTCCTGATTTTTGTGTGTAGATGTAATAGTGATTCAAACACTGTTAAACTCACTGTGATATAGATGATAAATTATAGGAGCAAAAATGCTGTTTGTCACAGTCCCAATTTACTGTGAGGTCAAATATATACCTTTAAAATAGATTTTACAGCACAGTTATAAAATGGTCCTTTATGATGCCTATTTGATCCTACTCACATCTTTATGCAAAATCTTTGCTGGTATTGCTGATGGCAGTATGTATATTTTTAGCAAATATACCTCCCCCAACTAATATGTCACAACAATTTACGTTCTTTATTCCTTGCTGATATTTACTGGTGCAAATCCATCTATTTCAGTATACGATTTATTCCAGAAGAACATTTAGTCCCACCCACTACCATGTCATAAAACTCAGTCACCTCAGCAAATACTTGGTTCTGGCACTATTCATGCTACATATGCAAATGATCCAAACCAAGGTCTGTCTGTGATAGAGGCAGGCGCTTTCTGAAAGGTCCCAGCCTGACAAGGGTATAATTGATTTTTGTTTTCTTGAAAGTTGACAGAATTTTAATGTTCATAAAATGTGGGAGTTTTTTGTTTGTTTTTTTAAAATTCAATAGCTACAAATCCACAGACACTGAAGAGTAATTCTCATTCCTTTGTGCACAGAATGAGGAATCTGATATATTTACTTCAAGAGTATATAGTATAGCACCAGAGAAAGAATTCAAGGGTAGTGAGCGGCTCAGGGGACCAGTAATAGAATATGAAGCCTAGGTTGTTGGTTCAAATCTAATCCAGGTTGGAAGTAACAACAATTATTGCCACCTAATGTCTTTTCAGTGATCTGTATGAAATGAGTTTGTGGTCTCTGTGTAATTTCTAACAGACAGGTGTCTAGATCATGGCTGACACCATTGTCAGCAGATTCAATGTAGGGTCCAAACGTCCAAGCGGCTCTGTAGACTGAACTGCTCTTTGGCATCAGGGCAAAACTCAAGCTTACTAGCAGATTATGCAGGAGAATTCTGCCACTGAATTTTTTGAACTTGTCCTGCAGATGAAAAAGTTTTCAGTCTGTAGGCTCTTCCCTGGGAACCCTTTCCAAATGCAACACTATTTATTTATTTTTTCCCCATTAAACAATAATGTTTATATTGCTCTCATAACAACGGACTAAACGTTTGCGCCCAGAAGCACAAGAAGGCAGAAGTAAAAGGAGCAGTCACCATAGCTTCAGTTTACTTGCTGAAGTTCATATGCTTAAATCAGGTGCTTCACAATGGAATTCTTTAATGCCTTGCAAATTTCTCCTGCACGGCACAGCGCAACACGCATACAAAAACTGGTTATATTTCAAAAATCACTGATAGTAGTATTGTGGGTGTCACCCGTTTCCTTCTGGTGGAATCAGGAGGAATCTTTATCTGCTGACCCACTGGATGTGATCGTTCATACCACTTCTATTACCAAGGCCCCTCCTCTGTCACCCTGTTTGGGGATCTGAGATTAGAGGGTATATGCAGATCAACCCAGGGGTGACTGTTTGCTAGACATGGCTTTGCTGGTGTTATGTATCCCAAAGGATCTGCAGAATCCTCTGTACAACTGCTGCTGCTACAGTGAGCTGCTAAATGATGTGCAGGTTGCAGAGCCACACCCTGGGTCAAATCTTCCCCAGTTTAAATTCATGTGCAAAATCCTGTGGATAAACACCATGTTCTAAGCAGAAGAATACCACAAAGCCATGTAGAAACTGTCCATTTTTGTGTGTAGGGATCATTCTGTTAGAAAAATGAGAGTTCTGAAAAATGGTGTTATTTATGGACCTTCCCAAGGGTAACCATGCTATAAAGAGAGCAGGAGCTTATATAAAAAACACAAATCAGAGTGCTTAAGGCAACTAACTGGCAATTATGTACAGTTTTGATTATGGGAATTTACATTTCCACAAAAGAAATATAATTACAAGGAAAATAACTCCCCCCCCCCTCCCCCCCATTTTTTTTTTTTTATTTTTTTATTTATTTTTTTTTTCCCTGTTCTTTTCTCCTTTATTTATTTAGTTTTTAATGCTTGCCTTGTACATTTTGTCCTGGGTTGAAATTTAGCAGAGATCCAGGAAATTTTGATCAATACACGTACATATGTAAATGTTTGTATAGTAAGGTTCTGGCAGGCATCAACACTTCTACTGAGGATTATCTGGATCTAGATTCCACATTATACTAATTAGTAGGTAGAAAAAACAGTGTAGGAGAAAAATCCAAAGAGAAAACATACCTTATTTTTCCTACCACATGTAATATTTGCCAATTATTTTCTATTATCTATTTATCACTCTAAGATTGGAATATGTAAGCTTAATATATTTGTGTAAAATCTTACATGTGTAGGTTGCTTCAAAAATAGCACTTCTTATTTATTTCCATGGAAACTGCAACAGATACAAAGAGCACAATAATATATATATATTTGGTAAAGCAAATTCTCAGCTACGAAACATAATTTTTCATCATAGTCACCGCTATTAGCAATGCATTTTCACCAGTGATGAACAAGAGCCTTCATGCTATGCTTGTAAAAATCTGCACCAATGGAGGTGACCCACTATTGCTGTCACCACTGCTGAAACACACCACCCTCTGCCTCACTGTGCTCCCATCCACTCTTTGGTCTCCATTAATGTCCAGCAAACATTGTTGAATGCCAGTGGGTGCAATGCTGGAGGAGTGAATGGAGGAATTCAATGACACACCTTTGCTCATCTTTACTTCTATGCCAGATGCCACTGTGTCAGACTGCCCCTGTACTGTCCACTGTCACATGGCAACAACGTGAAATGGAATATTGGTGGGAAGGTTCAGCTCTATTGCCATATCAGCAATATCCATCCCTGATATTACAGGCCAACCTAATAACATAGGAGGCATTATTTTCAAAGTACTCCTCGTACGTATGGAGAAAGAGATAAAACATTTGGGCCTAATTCTTACATATTTTTATCATGAAAATTGAATCTCAAGAGATTTGGAAAGTTGAAGGAAAATAAAGGAAAGAAGGAAAGGGAGGAACCCAAAAGCAATAATAGAAAAGAGAAGGAGTTATATTGTTAATAAATGAAGGATTAGGAGTCTCAAACAAACAGGGATTTAATATATGATAGAGAAGAAAGAAATGGAAGGACTTTTAGATTTAATAGACAGATCATAAATTAGAAAATCTGTCATATAGTATTAAAAATCACACTTAGCATTTCACTGAGTAATATATTATTAATTTATGTTATGAGATATGATTCACAGTAGTGCTAATAATTTATATTTTGTGTAGAATTCTAACTCTAGATTTACAGCTTTAGTAAGCCTCAGAGTTTTGTCTGGCTTTCCTGCCTCTAGCTTTCACATAGTGATCAGACAGTTCTAAAATAAGCATGAACCCTGTGTGAGAGAATTATAGCAAATGGGCAGGAGAGTTCATGTTTAACACAGCTTTGGAGGTCTTGACTATATTACTGGGTTTGTCAAATTATTACTAGGTACTTATTTGTGAGGATAGGAAAGTATTTTATCTTTAAATTTCTGAAGGTTATAGCAGGGGTTTGGGCACTATAAGATGATTGTTTGGCACAATAAGATTCTCAGCCAAATCCCCATATGGCACTTTGAAAAGAAAGACACTAAGAGTTTATGTGTCTTGTTTTGCTTTGTGTGTGTATTTGCACCTACTTAGGGTTGTGTTTGTTTGGCTATTTGTTTAGTTTTATCTTGGTTTTTGTTCAAAATGTGTTCTGCCCATCCTGGAAAGCCATCTTAATCTAATTTCCTAAGTCGCTCTCTCTGTTTCTTTTAAGGTCTTCCTTGTATTTCCTTTTGGAATTCCTCTTTTCTGTTTTTGCCTTACCTACAGAGGTACTGTATATACCTCTCTCCACTTCAGTCAAGTCTATCATAAGAGACTGGGCTGGGAGTGAGAAGTTGTTCTGAGTAGAGACTCCTTCCTTCTGCCCAAATAACAAATGCACCATGTAATGTTCCACCTCCCTGTCTTTCAGCACCTGTGTAAGAAGGTATGGATACAATCCCCTTCTTATTCCACATCCCTTGCTGTATGTCATTGTAATCTTATAATCCAGGAATTGGTTACCATCACCTTTAAAATAAAATTCACTCAGACCCCTGCATGGTTACTTAGCCATAACATTTACCTGTGCCAGGAAGCACAGATACTGAGTTTAGGATTGTATATACTTTTGTTTCTTGAGAAATTGCATTTAAGACCAGAAACAATGCAAAAATGCCTAACTGTGTCTATATCTATATATATCTATATATATATATATACACATTATTTTTGTAATCAGAGGTGACTTAAATGAATAGTATCTCTGAAGGACAAAGAGTAGACCATTTTAGAAACAAATTCCAATTAAATGGTTTTTTTTATTATTGTTATTTTATTTTATTTTATTTTATTTTATTTTATTTTTTTAACTGGGGGTAGAGACTGATTACAGGTACAGTAAGGAATCTTGTAGTCACAGCAAGACAAGGGAACCCTGTTATTCTCACCACAGCCCAACCTCAGGATAGCAGTAGAGACAGATCCACAGCTGCTAGGGAGAAATCCAGCCAAGAGAGAAACCCTTGAGCTGTCAATAAATCCAGACGTTGCTGCTGCTATAGGAAAGAGATATACTAGAGGTTGTCATCTGGGTACTGCAACTGCCAAACTTGACTGCCTTTGGCCACAGCTGTTGACTTTGTTGCTGCAAGGCTATTGAGTAGGAAGAAGAGCAAAAACAGTGCCAGCACAGTGGGAGGCAGCTACCAAGTTAATGCTCAAGTGGTATCCTGGCAGTTCTCAATTTGCTTTGTAATTGTTTCACTCGGTGGGAAAATAGATGCACCAATAAAAGTTTAATTTATTACTGTAACCTTAAGTGTGTGCATGCAGCATGGTAGTTGCGCATTTGTAGATTTATGATGAGTGACAACTGGGTGTCTGTGTTATGGAGTTCTCAACACATGGAAAAGCAAATATTATCCCAATGAAGTTATTCTCTCTGTTTTAAGTGGTTAATCAAACTCTATAACCACAGCTCATAATTTTGCTGGATAACATTAAAAGGAGAAGATACTGACAAAGAAATGGAATGACATCTTGGCTGGGCAAATCACTAGCAAATGTCTGTTTATGGCTTTTGTGTTTTTGTGTTTTTGGTCTTTTTCTTTTTTAAATATTTACCAAGATAAAACATTATTTGAAAGTCAGAATTTGAACATTTTGAAATGTTGCCACGTTTTTGTTTTTGTTTTTGTTTTTGTTTTTTTTTTTTTTTTGTTTGTTTTTGGCATGATTTAAAAACACAGGGTGGAAGATTTCAGGGGTCCCCAGTGCTCAGGGAGATCAGTGCCCCATTGTATTAGTCATCTTGGTGTCTTTCTTTTATTCAGAGGAAATCTGTATGAGTATCTTCTAGTACCAATGCATTCCTTTATCTTAAACAGTTCATTTTACTCTTTGACATTTATCATCTTGGTCTGTTTATAGAAGGCAATCATATCTCCTCCTTATAACTATTTCCCATTTTTCCCATCTGCTAGCAGGTTTCATTCTAATTCATTCTAGTAAGCTACTCTACTCAAAGTCTGTTCTGCTGCACAGAAATGTTGCCAGTATACATGTTTTTTTTTAGCACTGTGAAAAAAACAACAACACCTTGCACTCCCAAGTAGACATATCTTATAAAACAAGATCCTTCTTCCCCCAGCTATTACAGCCCCTGCTGTGTGTAGCTGTAACAATTTAAATTAATATTTTCTTAACACATGTTATTAGAACCATACACTGTATTTCACATGAGAAGGTACAGTTACTTAAACAATTGTATGAATACATCCTTATTTTGAATAGAAAAACACCCAAACATTTTGAGCACCAATTCTGCCCACATACACAGATCGAATTCTAGTTTTTACGTGACTTCTGAATTTCTAGGCATCTTTCCTCATGGCTGCATCATTCCATGGCTTAAGATCACCCTCTGACCAAATAATATTGTAAAATTTTCTCTAGACAGTGTGCCCTGGTGGCGCAGCGGTAGAATTGCTGCTTGCAACACCAGAGGGCCCGGGTTTGAACCCCCCCTGTGGCGCAAGGGGTAGAAGTGCCGCTCTGCTACACAGAGGGCTCGAATCCCGGGAGTTGGACTCGATGATCTCTAAGGTCCCTTCCAACTCGCACAATACTATGATACTATGATACTATGATAATGGTGAAAATCTCAAGAAAAGAAAAGCTAGAATTAAAAAATATCCTTGAAGACATTTAACTCTTTTAGTTCTGTCATGAATTGCACTGTTAGGTCATGACAGTATCTTCTCCTAGAGCCTCTTCTTAAGAGTTACGTACCCAAAATACTGACAGCAAGATATTTCTTATTCATATATGAATTTTCCTGGCTAGCCTGCCAGAATCAGCTCCTTGGGCTGGATCATATCATATAGCCAGCCATTTGGGTCTTTTAGTTCAGTAAGGAGAAAATGGATAATTTATACCAAATATACTGATAGTGCTAATGAAATATTGTCCAGCAACAAATTCATTATCAGTTATGAAAAAATTATTGCAGTGTTCACTTTCAAGATGCTGAAAAATAAATAGTAATAAAAAATCAAGGTAGTTCACACTCATAATGCTTTTGCAAAATGTTCTTTATTTCAGTGCTTGGTAGAGCACATTACTTGTGATTTTACTTGCAAAATGACAACTAAAAGAACAATAAAGACCTCTGAAAGAACATAGTGATTAGATCCATTCTAGATCACCATGAGCAAGCAGTCAGTTTAATTTGTGTAGCCACATAAAGCTTTTCTTTTACATATTCTCAATGTACAAATTACTGTGGACAGAGATTTTCAGTGCAAGTCAACCATAACTTCAGGAACCATACCAGTATGAAAACTCCTGATAAAAAATGGTTATTGGAAGCTGAATTATTTGCATAGGAGGCAAAACAGAATGAGGGAAAGGTGATTCCAAGGGACCATGAGAAAATGTAAGATGTGCATTTTTTGGAGGTGTTTTCATGAAGCTAACAGCACTTAACTCAAGCTTGATGTTCTTATCTATTTGAGGGACTGAGTGATGGAGTGGCTTCTCCACTGTTTTGTAAACTTCCATTTTGAGAAAACGTTCTGACTGTATGTGGTATAAATGTAAAAATAAGTTAATAGAAAATCTGTAGAGAGAAATCTGGAACAGTTGTGAGACTTCTAAGACCCTGAAACTAAAGAGGTCAAGCCATGACCAGAGATCATATGATGAGTACTTTGATAGCTTGGGCAGAGACAAAAATTCAGACTACACAACATGGCAAAAGTGTGTGTACCTATTGAAATTATATGAGGAAGAAAGTCATTGTCAAAACAGAAAAAAAATGCTTTAAGGAAATCTAAGGAGATTAAATTTGTCCATGTGGTGCTTTAAATTGTGACTGAATGTCCATGCAAAGAAGAAGAGGAGAAAAAAAAAGCAAACAACTCATTTGAGGTAAGGTAATGCTAGGCTTCATATTGAAATATCATGCGAACATTTCTAAAATGTTTTAGAACAGGTATATTGGCCTCTGGTAAAATAATATGATACACATCCATGCAAAGTATAAGTAAAAAATTACTGATTTTTAAAATATGCAGAAGAGCATTGTTGTTGTGGTTGTTTTTCCAGTTCATAATTACAATCGATCAGGAAATATGCATATTTCCTACAGACCAATACTAAATTTCTGCAGAATTTTTCTCCTTTTGCTGTGGAAGGAGAAAAGGAAAGATATGTGACTGAGATTTCTTACTTTCAGTAATCCTGATGACTATGTGTTAGAATTTTGAGTGTCCTCAGTACTGCTTCGGTTGTGAACTTGAATGCTTTGAAATATTAGAGTGGAGTGTATCTTTTTGTGCTTACATTGGAAATCTGAAACCCTCATTATTTCTGCATTTGTTAAAATACAACTCTCTGTTCAACATACAGACAAAGCATAAGGCTTTGATAAAACCTGATCTACATTCAGAGATCTGCTATGATCTCAGTTTTTCTAAAGTGGCACATTGCAAAAGGCCCAGTACTAGTAGAAAGTACTGAAAGAGGCTACTTTTAACAGCTTCTCTTTACTTTTCTTGCCAGCAGTGTTTTCATTTACATACCTGAATCATGTCATTATTGTTGCCTTTGCTCTGTCTCTTTCTGGCACTTCAGTGGCTTATCACCTTTCCTTTTTCTTTTTCTTCTTTTCCTTTTCCTTTTTTTTTTTTTTTTTTTTTTTTTTCCTTTTTTTTCTTCTTTTTTTTTTCTTTTTTTCTTTTTTAATTATTTAATAAACAGTGCGCTCTGTACATCTCGTGTTGATTTCCTGAATTAATATTCATGATTCTCCATTTCAAGCTACGAAATCCTGTGTTGATGTTTGCTTTACAGTACTTCTATCAAACACATTTTTACAAAATAAAAGGTCTTTTTCCTTTCAGAGCCTTATGTTGGAATGTAGACAGTTATCTTCCACATGGCATGTAATACGATCCTGCTTTTATTATCTAGACAGATACAGTTTTCTTACTCTCCTAAGTTCTGCTGTCTGCATTTTTAAAGCAACACTACATCATCACTATCTAAATTGATCCACAACGCAAAGTCACTGGTCAAAACACATGTATGGGCTGATTAACAAATATGATTCTCTGCATTATTTTTTTTACTAATTGTTCTGTTCAGAATAAAAAAAAAGGCCAAAGATGGAGTGCTGAGTTTTTAATACTATTGTCAGTGAATATTTATTTTATTTTAAAGTTCTCATATATACGTTTCTAATAGAAATGAAACACAGGGTCTTTTAAACCCGAAGAGATGACTATTTCCTTTTTCTCTCTCTCCATCTCAAAAAAAAAAAAGGTTAAAAAATCAGTATATATTTCATTCTTGGAAAGCTTCATTTCACCTCTAATTTTCCGTATTATGTCCTCCTTGTTTTGTGTTACTTCCTACACAGGACTTTGTTGCCCTTGTCTAAAATGGTAATAGCAATAATTAAACAACCATTACTGTACATCTGTGTTTCGCAAATACTCCTTCTTCCTTAATCACCAGAGTCTTTTGACTCACTGATAATTAAGTCCTGCATCCATCATGGTTCCTTTCTTCTTTTTTTCCTTTCCCTTTTTTTTTTTTTTTTTTTTTTTTTTGGGCCAGCTTGTCCATCTGTCAAACGGGGAACTAACACAACCACTAATGGCAGCAGCCATCTTTCATGCTGAACACCACCACATTCAGCTCCTTGGAAGGGCTTCTGCCTCAAGTTAAGCTGAACAGAAGACTCAAAGTCTACCTGCAATTATTAAATGTATATTAAAAAGCTAACAATTATTTAAAAAAAAAAAAAAAAAGGTCTTTTTTTTTTTTTTTTTTTTTTTTTTTTTTTTTTCCTCCCTCATCCCTTAGTCTGCTTTTACTTGCATAAATGTAGATTATGGACTTTTGGTGCCATGAGCTTTCCTTTGGCTGTTTGAATGTTGGAAACGGCACCCTTTGCAGAGAAGATAGATCTTCTTGCTGCATGAATGTGAAAGAAAGGAGGCCTTTATGCAATGGCTATGTTACAGAGATAAAAACAAGATGAGCTTCCTGTTTTTATATTCCCTGCCCTGATCCTCAGCTCCATCACCTCCCCTACATATACCTCCTTATGCCATTAGGCCCTGTCTCCTAGCAACATATGGCCCCTTACCGGAGCGCTATCTGGCTGCTGCCTGTATGCAATCAGGCTGTCAGTCATTTAAGAGAGAAAGTGATCGAGCTCTGTCCTGGATGCATATATTTGCAGCATTTAGACTCTGTGCATAGACATGAAGAGAGGATAAGCGTTGATGTAAGTCTGAGATGCACTCAGACCAAAACCACTCTAAATGAACACTATTCTAAGTGACACAGAAGACTTGATTTTGAACTTGTGTCTGTCAGAAATGATCTTTATATCTACTGCTTTAATTTATCCGTGGTACTGATTGTACAACTGCCTTTATTACAGTAGCACTTTTGCTTACTTAAAAAAAGAGTGTATTCTGTGTTCCTTTTAATTTGGAGTTTCCTATGGAAGTTCTTATGAACCTTCTAAATTAACTGGTTGTGTGTCCTACTCACTCTGAGTTGGATGGGATGGTATGCTGAGAAAAATCACAGCCTGCCTTTGTTATCTAGAGCGGTACAGCACAAATGTACACTTTTTGTGTTGAAGTCATCCTAATGGGAAACCTGCACTTGCAACATGTGCCAAAGGAGGTCTGGTGGTCCGGGCAGTCATTGTCACAGGAGCAACATGACTCCCTCCTAATCCACAGTTTTCATGCGACTGTATGGTTAACAATGTTTCTGGAATTATACTGTTGAAGGAATTATTTTTAACACCAAATGTTAGATATTTATGTTGTCTAGCTAGTTCATGCTTTAGCTGCTTCCAGCAGTCATTGTAGAAAGGTAGGATTTAATAACTCTAATAACTGTTGACACCTTCTCCAGTAGTTATACTTGTAACATGGACTCCTACTTTTATTGAGGTATGTAACATGAGAGGATTTTTTCAGTTTGATGTTGTGTTTCCTTCCTTGGGAGACAAATGGTCTTGATAGAGCAGGAATCTTCTGTCGTGCTACAGAGGTAAGCCTGAATGCTGAGATCCTGTGGTAAGATAAGTCCAAATAATATACCTTAAACTGGACCAGGGACAGGCGTGTAATCCAAACAGGCAAAAGGATAAAAGGCTGCTGTAGGAAGTCCTGACTTTGTGTTCCCTCCTTCTAATGTGGTTTTACCTAAAGAAAGGGAAAGACTCATATTTCAAGGCTGCTGCTTGAAATGCTGACCGCAACTCATCCTTGACTCTTGCAGCCCTGGGCCTTAGTCAGAATTCCTTCAGTTACCTTGAAGGGAGATTTAGGCGTATATTCAAGGAAGCAGCAAGCATTTCTGACTGAATAATCTATAGCTTGGATGACCTGCACCTGTTTAAAATTGATTGGAATCAAATCCTAAAGTGACTTGTACCTTCTGGAACCCATACAAAATGAGGGCTAGTGGTACACTGAGGGAGCAGAGATTTAGAGAAAAATTTCTCTGTTTATTATCAGTGGTTGTGCATTGACCTACACTTCTGCTTAAGCAGAAGATTACTTTTTTAGTAGATTACTTGTAGATTAATGTGTAAGAAAAGATGAGGCCCTTCAGGCACCTGGTTATAGACCTGATGTTCCTGTGCAAATTCTTCAGAGAGTGAGTTGGGCAGTGTTGGATAATGAACGCTTGCAATTCTTTATCCCTTTGGTGTTGTAATACTACAACTAGTGCCCAAACTGGTGCCCACTGGAGTAAACAGAAAGGCTCTTAGTGACTTCTTTGGGTTCTGGATCAGGCTATTTATGGAACAGATATATTTTTATAGCCAGCCAAATGGATAAAAACACTTATTCTTTCTTTTAACACAATATTTAGACCTCAGTAATCAGGGCATAGTAACTAAAATAAATAAATAAATAAATAAATAAATAAAAATAAAGAGACTGTACTTCTGGAAATTATAGATATATACATAATTCCTAGCACATGAGAGAATGCACTGAGCATCTAAATTAGTCAGTATGACAAGACTTTCAACTTTTCTTTTATGTCCAAAACTGAAATCTCTGGCATTTACAGGGATACTCAAGATAACTAATAAGCTAACTGAGTGCTTTTCACCTAACAGCAAGCGAATCAGCCATTTCTGATCTGCTGCATTCCAGAGTTTGGTTCCTCAGTCATTTCATACAGACTTCTGGTAACAATTAATACTACCATAAAAAGAAAATAACAGGGAGAAACATGCACACAAATTGAAAGCAGATATCTGAATGCTGTTGTCCCACAAATTTAGATCAACCGCATGTCTGCCTGGAAACTTGTAACTAGCATTCATGAGTGATGTTATAATATAAAGTGTGGTGGAGAAATGACAGTGGAGCCTGTTTGTACTTTCTGGAATTAATATATATGTGCAGATAATTAAAAGTACAATAAAAATACACAAGATGAACATACACAAGGGGAAGGTTTAAACATCATCCAAACATGTCATATGGTGCAGTCCTCAGGGAAATAAAGGCTTACAGGATACTGGCAGACAGTCCTGCTGCTGGTACCAGAATTTAGCAGTTTCACTGCTTGAAAAATAAATCCTTTTAGTTAATCCGTCTCTGTGGGTGGAATTACACACACCACTCCCATTATTGTTAGACAGGAGTGCAGGCTGAATTCCCATGAACTTTACTGAAATGTAACTTCCAGCATTCCCTATGCAAAGCTTTATTTATTAGGAATGCTTTTCAACATGTCATGGTGAAATCTTATCGTGGCAACATCAGATGCTGGTGATATTAGTTGGGCACATTTCACCCTTGATGTGTACCTGCAGCTCTTATTAGCATTACAGAGCATTTACTATGCATATCAAGAAGGGAGTATGTGAGATTGTGAATTCTTTCACCCAGTGTGTTCCAGAGTGTAAAATCTTAGTGGCCAAATGTTGACACCTGGCATAGTGAAGGGTTTGCTGCAGACAGCCAAGGTTATTGAATGGGAATGTGGCTGCACTGTAAGCCTTCCCCTCACCATCTGGTTCATTCTGGAATATGGAATATATATCACAATTACATGAATAAATGAAAAGATATGCAAGTTAACTGAAATGTATGTGTTTCTGTGCTTTTCTACACAATGAAACAGCCATCTGGGAATCAGTGTGGCTCACATTTCAAGCACAAATCAAAGCAAGCAGCAATTCACTCCGTGACGTGTGCTTCAAAGAAAACTGGACTTCATTATCACGGAGTTAATCACTTTGGAGTCTTTTTTTTCAGGGTGTTTTTTGTTGTTTTTCCCCCTCTCTCTTCTCTATGGATACAAAACAAACCTATTTGGAAATACACAGAAACAACTCTTGTTAAAACTGTAGTAGGAACGTACTATGGTTAAAAAATAAGAACAAAAAGAAAATGGAAGCATGTTTGTTTGCGCTCTTGTATCTCAAATCCAAGTTTAGAGGTGGGTCTATAGACAGGAGGTAAAGAACTGCAATATGAATATCCCCCCCACCCCTCCGCCCCCCCCTTTTGCCCCAGTTAGTTTTATATGCATATTTTCTTTTTCCATGTCTATGGTGGACATGGATCCAAAGCATATGTTGTTGCCCAGCAAAACTTAATGGAAAGTGGATAGAGTGGGGGGGCATACAGAGTGTCAGAATGTCTGCCAAGAAAACAGCTCCTGTCTTTCTACCATCCTTTGGCATCTGTGACATGTGGAGATATTAGAACCTCCCCCTCCAGATTTTCCTTTGCCTTCTGTGAATGGTGGGTGCAAATCCTTACAATAAAAGACCATGGAGTGTTTCTGTGGGAAAACTCTTCTGGGGCAAATCCTGAGGAAGTGGATGCTAAGTTTGAGTTGAATTAAAAGGCATAGTTTCTGCAGCTTCAGTGGTTGTGTATCAGGGTATGTATGTTAACTGACATTGCATCTAAAGGCTGAGAATGTGTTTAGTAGACAAGTTGTGATAGCACTTTGAGAAAAGCTGTTTTAAGAACAATGAGTTACTGTGCTTCCATTTTATATATGTCCTTTTTTGGCATTTCTGGAAAGAAAAGCTGTCTCTATTAAACAAAAACTGAAAAAATATAATTGCTGGAAGACGTTCATGCACATTTGCCCTTGTCCAAATTTCATTAATCTCCTTGAACACAAGAGTTGACTAATTGTATGAGCTTTTAGCCAAACTCTTAAAAAATAAGACTTGAGAGTAAATATTCATGATTTTCGCAAGGGTCCTTCCTCTGCATGTTCTCTCATGTAATCCTGATCTTAACAAAAAGCTTTTTTATGTGAGATGATCTCAGAGAATGCACTTTTTTTTATGCCTTGGCTGAAGTGTCTAAATGTATAAACTCCTTCTTTACAAAGAAAAGACTGGTTCCACAGTGGCTTCATTTTGGCATGTGCTTACGCACATTGCAGAACTGAAGGAGTTATTTCTTACTAGAAAAGAACAAACCTGCAATGTGAATGCATTACATTGTTGTTTAACCTGCTAAATGTAAGAGCATACCAAATAGACCTGCAAAGGCTGCAGGATTGCCGTCATGGACAAAACAATCTTTAGCTTTCTGTCCTCCAAATCTGTATCTTCCATATGCTGAATATATACCTGAAGGATTGAGAACCCTCAAGACCCACAGAAAACAATGACAGTGAAGGTTTTGATGGTGAGGGATCAGATCCTTGAAGAGAGATGAAAATTACCAGCCCCTTCTGATTCTAAACTCTTAGCAAGCAGTAGAGATAGAAAAAAAACAACACCTAAACCAGAGCTCACTTCAAACCCTGTTGTCTGAAATCTCTTTGTGAATGTTGGAAAGGAAATCTGCTTTGAATATGTTCTCTCTACTACAGTTGTCTAAAAAAAAGTCAGGGTCAAAGAAAGGGCACAGTAAATTCTGAATATCTGAAGATGTGGAGCTGATGTATATCCACTAAATGCTAACATAATTAAGACATGACATCATCCTTCAAGCATTATGGGTGCTGTATATTGTATTGTAAAACCTTATCTAGCTTCTAATGGTGTGCTGAGGGATTAGTTATTTTTTCTTTCTGCACCTCAGATATGTGAATTAAAAATTATAAAAATCAAATTGACTTCATAATTGATTTTTTATGGATGTTATTTGTTTTACCATGAATATTTCATAAACAATTTTTTCCTGAAGTATGGCATTATAAGACATGCAACAGAGAGAGAGAGATAGCAGTGGATGCCTGTAAGTCTCTATGAAATCAGTGTTATTCTTTAATTCAAAATGTTTGTAAATGTATTGTAACTTTTCATGAAACAAAATCTTTCTTATATTAAAATCAAAGGGGAATTTGCCATTGTCTTTGTTAAGGAAAGGAATAGACCTATTATCCCCTTAGCATTTTTCTTCTACCTTTCCGATTCATTTAACAAGTCGCAATGAGTGCAATTGTCCAGAATCTGTAACACTTTATCCTACGTAAAATCTTTATTCTCATGAATCACTCCACTGGTGTTATTGCATGAAGAGGAATTTCAAGACATAGCTTACTTTTCTCAGCTATGTGAATTTTGGCTTTATCAAGCTCACATGTGGTGAAGCTGAGGTGATGAAAAAGTGACTAAGAAGATGAGGATGGGTGGAGACCTTTCAGTTTCCCACAGAACAGGATTTCTAGGGACAGAGGGGAAAGAAAATGAGTATGAAAAGCCAGCCCTTATACCAGACAAAAACCTCTTCAGGATCTGATTGTTCCAATCCTTGTGGTAAGACCTTCCTTATTCCAAACATAAAGCACATCAGAATACTCCTGAAGAAGCTGCAAGGAGGTTCTGTGTGACAGGGCCATGCTTTGAAATGAAGCCTGGGTTTCTTTGCAGTTCTGTAGAGGAGAAGAATAGTTATGGCTGAAGGGCAAGTGTTCTCAGTAAGCAGTGTATCCAGCACTTATCACCATCTTAATTTGGCCATCTAGGAGTTAAGATTCAACTCTTAAATAGCTTTTTGACCCCACATATAGTCAACAAAACCTCTCCAGAGAGGATTCATTGTACAGTATAATAAATGGAGTTTGCAAATGCTTCTCCATTAACAGTAAATAGGTCTAGACAACTGGCTTAATCCCAACTCTAAAGAGGCTGAATTTAGGAGAGAGGAACTGCACCCAGAGCCAAATCCTTAGCATTAGGATCACCATCAACTAAGCATCATCTGTGAACAACTTGTAGCACTGCAGGCTCCCTTTAGCAAGATTTTTCTACTGCTTTGTGCCCTGAGTGCTCAGATAAACCAAGGCTAGCCCACTGGGTAAGAGCAGTATTACTACCCGAGGATTAGCTGTGTAACAAAAGACAGCAGAGAGCTGTTAACCTTTTGCTTTGGTAGGTGTTAAAAAAGAGGGTAACAAGAATTTTCCATCACTAAGAACATATCAGGCAGCATTAGCGATGGATAATTTGAGAGGTTAAGAAGACTGCCCTGCAGGAATTTTTTTTTTAAAGTTAATCTTTTATAAAGATTGAAAGTTTCACAGGCACAAAGTTTGCCTTAGAGAGATTTAGTTCTTTTAGCCTTTGCTCTTGATACTTGCCAAAGGACAAACAAAATGTGAATTTGCATCATGCCTCCACATGTGTTTCGCATATTTTACATGTGGCGTCTAAATGGCTCCTGTGACCTTAGTGTGTGGATCACACGTTTTTCACATATGCTTTGTGTGGTTCACATCTGCTTGAAACATTGTTTCTGACAGTAGAAATCATTATTGTTTTACAGCAGGCTCTAATAATTTAATTCAAGCTGCAGAATTTGAGAAGACACAGAATGTTTTCAGTTTTGGTTTAGATTTTGTGTTGAGTGCTACCCATTATAATTGCATACCAGAGGAGAGATTCACAGCCTAGGCCAGAGTTTCCAATTAAGGCTATCAAGGCTCTTTTTTTTTTCCTTCTGCAAATGTGCTGGCTTGTCAAAGTTGTCACTTTTACAGAAAAGTGCTCGATCCAGCGATCTCTGTGTTCTGATGAGTTTTTTGGGTCTCTGCTTGAATTTCTGCTCAAAGCTAGAAAGTCAGTGGTATGCAGGCAGGTACACACACAGGATTTGGGAAACAATTTTTTATTCTGTAAGGTTTAGAGCATAGTTTGAACAGAGCTCTTCCATTAACACTTGTGAGTGCCCTAATGTCTTGGGCTATGCAGATGGATAGAGTTTTTTCTGACTATAGCTTGATTATTAGGACGAAGATGTAGGAGACTCTTGTCAAAGTCCTCAATGCAATTCAAGTTTAATTATTAATACAAAGCACCAGTGGAAGAGGTTGAAAGCAAGCTATTATGCCATGTGATGAGCAGGGCTCTTACCAGACCTATCAGATATATGAGTATTTGTGCTTAATCTGAATGAAGCTGAATGAGAACTTGAAACTTGGTTTCTAATGCATGGCTTCTGAATAACTGCAAAATGAACAGCTGTGTCCTACAGTGACAATTCTCAAATCTTCTACTAAATGAGATGCGCCTGTCTGGCTGACTTCAAGTCTTCCCACACAATCAAAGTTGTGGTCATAGTTCTGGCCAGAACATGAAGGACTACCTCTTTCCCTGGTCAAACATGCTGCTGAGTTTGCTTGCACCAACCAGCTATCAGCACCATGTCAGGCAGCTGCATCTGGGCCAGACTATGGTCATTTCTTACACAGCTTCTGCACACATAATCATTTACTAAGTTTTATCCAGCTTTTACTAATTTATCCAGCTTTTCTCCACTTATTTGCCTGAATTTCCAGGTTCCCAGGTCATAAAACTATACAAGAAATAGGTGAATTGCAGGTATCCAGATATTGTGCTGATTTTATCTACAGTTCTGTCCTCCGCAAACTGAACAATGCCTTTAAGCTCTTGAATTTATTCTCCTTCTTCTGTTCCGCCTATTTCTGCATATACTTCTAAGAGTTCTCTCAGTCGTCTCCTTGCTTTAAATTATTTGCAGCCTCATGTCATTCTCTCTGTAGGTGACAAAAGATGTTATTTTTCAACTGCATGAGACTGCATGTTTAGTTTGTAAAAGTTGCTCATTGCAGTAAAGATTCATGGGAAAAAAGACACTGCAGCCTGTATTGTGTACTACTGCTGCAGACTCATGGGCAATGGGCCCCCTCCAGGGATTGTGCTGCCAAGCTGGCAAAGAAACACGGGCAGTGAGATTACTGAACTCACTAAACAGGGTGTTGAAATAGATGGAGTAGTGGTCATGTCACACGTGTATAGTGATTGAAAGAACAAGACCTCGAATAGGGTCTGAATGATCCTTCAGACAGAGAGCTAGCTGATATTTAAAAGTCAGAAAACCAACTTGTCATTTAGTATCACTTTTGTACTCTGACATCTTCTAAGAATACTGGAATATGTACTCATTATTATTATTATTATTAATTTATTTATTTTTCGTTGAGGACAGAAGGCACATGGAGAGATGAAGTAGTGTGAACAAGATGACAGAAGGTGATTTATACTTGGTAGGACAAATTTCAGTGTGTAGACATTGTTTCTGAATGTATGCTTTTTACAAGTCATGTTATGAAAAAGATCTCAGTTACTTTAGATATTGTGCCCTGGTGTTTCAGATTTTCAGCTGCTTATTAGATAGTCTGAGTGAATCCATCTTATTTATGCTTTGGTTTTCGCTTTCTCCTTCCAAAACAATCATAACTTTCTCTGTGGGGGTAGAGGGTCCTAAGTACAATGGTTCAGCTAGTTAGGGAGGGCAGTGTCATGTAAAAGAAAGGTCATAAAGGGAGATCTCTGCTGCGCATTCACCATACTCAATGGCATTTGTCGTCACAGCAGATTTATAGGGGTTGCAAGAAAGGGCTGTGTTTGACAAAGGGACAGGGTCAAGGAAAAAATTATTAGATACCCATTCCCCAGGAGGGAGCTGCTGCTGTATCACATAAGCTGCAGTGACGCATCTGAGTCTGGGGGAGGGAGAGCACTTTGCATCTCTCAGTCCATTGCATATCCCCTGCACATGGCCTGTTTACTCAAGCTTTTCACAGGCATGCAGGCTTTGGCTCAAAAATAATGAACTTAAGCCAGAGACAGGACCTCTGAAAGCAAAACATTAAATATAAGGAGCTATGATTCTCCTTTCCTCTCCTTTATGTATACACGCAAAGCTCATTAATGCTAATGATAGTCTAGGAACAAATGAGCCATGTTGTACCACGGCTACTTTATCCCATAGGCAGATCAGGAATGTGGCACCACTCACCCAACAAGTTACCTAACACAGAGTTGGCCTCATGTTGAAAGAGATTTGAAGCTGTAGGCAGTTAAATACATAGCCTGCCCCTTAGGACTGCCACCGTAAATAAGCATTTTAAAAGAATCTCAGCCTTTAATGAAGAACAGAGGGAATTTTCAATCAGTAATCAGAAACAGCTCTCAAAATCAGGGATAGTGGAGTGGTATGCATATTTTTATTTGGTGCACAGAAAATGCATTGTTTCTGAGTTATTTCTATAAGTAGACTGACTGTACTGTTAAAACCTTAGTGGATCCTGCAGTGTTTGTGATTCTCTGAGTATTAAAGGAATTAGAGAAAGCCTTCTAAAGTAGTTAGAGGCACCACAGTGAGAAATGATTACCCACTCTAAGACCAGCCATGTACAATTAAAAAGAAAAAAAAAAAAAATGAAAGAGAGAATAGATGCACATAAAAAAAGACTGAGTCTGAAGAAAGGAAAAATGATTTAAAATATCTATCTGCTGTAATCATTCCAGATTCACTGCGAGACTGCATGTGCTGAAAAGGAAGATGGAGAAGTAAGAAGACACTTATCTAATCGTCTGCAAATTATAGTAAGAACTGCTATAATGAGACCTAAGGATATATCCCTGTTAATGAGTCATCAGGATTCTCAGGAGTAAATGAAATTCCATGCTTGTGTAGTAGAATGTACCTAGGTCAGACTGGAAAGACATTATTCATCAAAGAAGATATAAATAAAAAAATGCTAATAGTCAAACCTATAATCAGTGAAGCTCTTATGCTGAAAGCTAAAACAACTTAAAAAATAAAAAAAATTATATATATCTAGTTCTACACAATATGAAATAGCTATAAATATGCATAAACCAAAATAAGCTGAGGCTTAAAATTGCAATAGGGAGGAAATCAGAAATGTCTTTTAGATTAACATACATATATATATATATATATATATATACATATATACACACATATATGACATGGTATAGAAAACTGTGACACAAGGACATCACTTTGAGATTGTTTGCTCTCAGCTTTCTAAGTGTTTCTTTTACAATTCTACTGCCCACTCTTTGGCAGTCTATTATTTTGTCTTCGGGCCCAAACATCTGGGGAACTCAGGTACTGTCAACTGGTGCAGTGGTCAACCTGTTGAGAGGAAATCTGTAAAAGTGATATTGTTTCTTTCTTGTCACTGTTTTGTACCTTTGGTGAAAGTTTTGGTAATATTTGAGATTTTGATTCAGTGGCCAAACTTGAATGCTGAAATCTAAAATATAAAACCAGAAGCGATATTTCTGGGTGCTATAAGAAAATACAAGAAAACAAACATCTAAAACAAAATAAGTTTTGTGAATGAAACACCTTTCCTAGTTTCCATGCATTTACTGTAGAGGATAGTAAAAATGCAGAATAACCTTCCTGAAGTATATGTATGCCAAATTAGAGAATGTTTCATCAAGAGAAAGTAGCAGATAGGTAGTGTATTTTCAGATCCACACTAGTAGATAGAAGTTTCAATCTGTTTACAGATTAGGCCACATGAGCAGGGAAAACAATGACAAAGGGGAGTCAAAGTGAAGAAGAGAAACAATGATTGCAAATCTTTCATTTAAACCATCCAGATTTTTTTTCTCAAAAAATACACAGCAATTAATTTTGAAAAATATTGTTTCAACATTTCTGAAATATCTTGCCAGTATTATTCCATTTGAAACTAATCCTTGATTGTCGACAAAATTCACTAACAGTTTTGGTTGTTCTGAAAATGAAGTTTTATTCAAATGGTTCATTTACCAAAAAATACTTCTCACCTTAGCTCATTCTTAGTTCAAATACTCTAAATAATATCGATAAGAATTTTTTTACCCACTTGGTAGTCTATGGTGTCTTTCATTAGATTTTTTATTGGTTGTAAGGCCAGAATTTTTTATATAACTGAAGATTCTTCCATTATTCTTTAATTTTTTCTTCTTGTAGAACTGAAAAAGCTGAAGTCATGAAAGGCAATGGAAAACTGCTTGCCCCTAAGAAATCTTAATGTGGCCAGGAATGTGCAGTGATGAAGTGTCTTAGAACTTAGTTTCTTCAGCCAAGGGTAATCTCACTTAGAATTACACATACATGAAAAGAAAAAGATGTCATCAAATCACTTCCATCATGATCAACAGCACTGCGATGTGGGGCCTGTTCCAAGGAATCTACATATCTTTCTTTGCTCCAGCTCAAATGACTTTCTTCTCACTAGCCTCCTTTGACTGTATTTTATTTCCAATTGTTTCTGTAGCAGTTTGTTCTGTTTCCCATCATCTCATATATTCATGAGTGTCCTTTGGCCCAAATCCCAAAGCCAAGCCTTTAGTAACCTTCTTCATCTTTTCTGAACAATTAATTTTAAGTCAAAGGAAATCAGGGAATAAATGTTATAAAATACATTTCAAAACCTGAGAAAATGGGTCAGTTTATATACAAATGTTCTTGGGCATATTGTTAATTTGAACTACTCTTAGAAGGGTTTCTAGACAACATAAATCCCATGTGATGTGGCAGCTGTTATGTTAACTAGTATGTTTCCATAAAAGTGTACAATGCGGTTGTGTAATCCTAAATGTAAATTCATTTGTTCAAACTAAGTCTGCCAAAACACCTCATTTTTTTCTTTTTCTTTTCAGCTTTTTAATTGCTCCATAAGTCTGTGCTTTTTTGTGCTTGGAAGTACAATACAGTTGTGTTTTGCTTTTTTGTTTGTTTGTTTGTTTGTTTGTTTTTGTTTTTGTTTTTGGTGGTGTTCAGTTTTGGTGTTTTTTATTTTTTATTTTTTTTCTTTTTCTTCTAATCCACTGATTTTGTCCTTATGTTAAAGTAGGTACCTACCAGCTATAGCTGCATTCAGGTGTGTTGTAGAAGCAGAGATATACACCTATATACATCTCAAATGATTTGACTCAGGCATTATTACTAGTTCAATTTGGTGCCTAACCAACGAACAGCACATATAAAAGGCAATGGACAGTAAATGAAAAAAAAATTTGAATCCTCAATTTTCCAAGTTATTCCCTAATGAAAACAAGGACTAAAAAACCTAATAGGTTTCTGCTTCAAAATGTATTTCTCCTCATAATACTAATAATATTTTCACTGGCGTGAATAATGTTTTGGTTGATTGTTTGTTACTTCCAGACTTCTCTGACATGAAGTCTTCAGTGTTATCTGCTGGGGATTATGAGAGGCAGTTGATTCTGACAAAGTCTTGGCTGTCAAATATTTAACAAAATGAGTTACTTTTCTGTTTGCTTGTTTTAATTATTCTCCCATGTACTAAATTTATTATCAGTTTTTTGTGTTTGTTTTTGTTTTGTTTTGTTTTGTTTTGAAACGTTATGCCAAATCCTGAGTTTTTTAGATTTTTTAAAGTGAGAAGAAGGTCACAAAATTAATGAGATTATGAACCTTCAGATCATAAGACAGCCATGTCTTCTATGAGCAGTTACCAGAGAAGTCAGTGCCACACTGCTTATGGAAAATATCACTTGGTCTGTCTTTCGCCTCTGCAAATGTTTTCTGAGCTGGTTGCTGTCCTCAGCCCAGCAGCCTAAAAGAATTAGCACAAGTTACTGGTACACAGATTCCAGATGTTCTAGACTTTGTTTGGTGAGAAAAGTTAACCACATATGCCGGGACAAAGAAGGAAGCTGCTGTTACATCTAATGCAATTTTCTGCTTGACAGTAGCTCTAGATAACTTGGTGTAATGTAAAAACAACCATCCTTAGATAAAATGTCTGAACTATTAAGATTTTTTGAGGTCATTAGGACTTCAATTTTGTGCCTTTTTTTTTTTTTTTAATTTTAAATTTAACTTATTTGTTATTAAAACTTTATCTTTTTATCATTCAGATTTTACTCTAGTTTTAGGCTAAGTAATATCTTGTGTATGTGATGTAGAAAATTATCTATCTGTGTCAGATTTGAATTTACTACCTTTCAGTATACCTGAATGTACCCTTTCTCAAGTGTTACAGGACAGAGAATAAAAATTGTTAGTATATTATGTTTATAGTTTATATGTTTATGCTTATAGTTTTTTATAGTCTATTCCTGTTAGTCTTCTTTGTGAAGTTCCAGTATCTATCTTCAATTTTTCTTCAGAATAGTGATTTCAAGATAAACCAAGATTGGAAAATCAAAATGGAATCAGGAAATTTGCATAGAAAATCCAAATATAGTAATGCCCACTATGTTATTGACATCTATCCAATTAGGAAACAAGTGAATCAAAAGGAATGCCTTACATACTATTTCTAACTCTGTTTCTGAAAAAGAACCCCTTTTTTATAAAAATAAAGAAGCATTCAAATTGTTCAATGAGTAATAAAGGCAAAATATAGAGCTGTATTTCACAAAACTGATTTAATTTCTTCCTAGTTGTTTCATATTTGTGGGACTAGAAGCAGAAGATGCAATGAAGACAGCTTGTCAGTTTTATGGATATTGTAGGAAAATAAAACACATTTTTCCTTCACTGAATTACTGTTATCCCCTATTATTTTAGTTGTTGCTAATAAAGAACATAAATAGCATAAAAAGGAAAACACTTCTGATTTCCATATTTAACTATATTCTGCTTTAGTTGTTGGAAAACAGAATTTGATGTTGTCAATGTAATTTTATCACAAGGAAATTTCATACTTTATCCTGCCCTGATGTGAACTGCTTTAACTGACATCAATGAACAGGGGAATACTGGTTTATTCTCTATGGTCCTCTATGAGAAATAAGCCATTATTCATATATTATACACAGCTTAACAGCGTCTTTCATTTAATCTAAAACTTTTCAGTCTCAATGCCAGCTTTGAGCTTTGATTTGCATTTTCTGTAGTACCCAATGGTACAGTGGGCAAAGTGCCAGGAAAATGAAAACTACTATGAAATTCCTTTGAGAAAGCTTACTAAGCATTTCAATCAGGACACCATGGGCAAGTCGTCAAGATACACCTATTTCATTTCACTTGGTTCAAATTACTGATAGATATTGATACACTGTGAAAGAATAGGAAATGTGAATAAAGCATTCTTTGTAATACCATTTGCCACTGCTTAAAAGAGATGTTAAACACCGGGGTGTCACAGAGAGAGACTTAGAATACCCATCTCATTTTACTTTGGTGGGTGATGTTAGTAAGATTTTATGAAGAGACTTAGCTTAAATTTACCAGAATTGTTCAGATGCATAAGTGCTGCCTGTGATTTACATGTTGGCAGGTGGGAGTGCTTGAGCCGTCCTCCAGCTTATGGTTTTGACTCCATACATAGGCCAAGCCTGTGGACAGTATATTGAGTTTGTACTATTTTCTATCTAATGACATTGTGTGGTAACAAAAAAACAGATATTCCAGTTTGCTATTTTCTGTGGCATGCTTGTCAAATTTCTGGACTGTGAGAGAGGTGAACAATACATTGTCAAATTTTTCAGGTAATTACTGGGATTGTGGATGAGTGTGTCCAAATCTTACTGGTATGCACACTGTAGTCATCACAGCTAAACTCTGGATGATGGCAATTTACTCCACACAAAACCAAGAGTTGTCCTTTTGCATAGTTACAAATCTGTCTTGTAGAGATTAAGGATATGCAATGAGATGCATTCATTTAAGAATAGGACTGACTGGATGTGAACAGAGTTTGAAGACATACTATAAGACAAGAGGGAAAGCAGAAATAAAGGATAGATATTTGCAGGTACAGTCAAAACTGTTAGTCATTCAACAGATTCACCTAACACACTATCTTTAAAAAGAGGGAAGAAAAATATACAATATTAGACCTACATGTAGAAACCACAGTATTGGTATTCATTTATTCCTTATGTAAGTAAGCCAAGTCACTGATGAATTTGTGTTTAGATTTTGATTGATTTGTACAATAAATGCTTATAAACAATTAACAATGTGCAATTGAATGTTTCTTGATTAAAAAAAAAAATAATAATAAAATTCTCTTTTTTCCATATAGTAATGTTTTTTTTCTTGAGAAAAAGTAGCATAAAGCAATGTTTAAAAAGAAGCTAAATGGGTAAAATCTTCATGAGTAGCACAAGATAAATAATACAAAAATAAAGCTAAAATCCATAAATGGTTTTTTTCTAATCAAATGACAAAAGCCCTGCCAGACCTGTAGGTACATATACTTTCAGGGAACTCTCATGTAAGAGGGACACTTTTAATAACAGGCACTGTAGCATAAATATCCATACAGATGTCTGGAAAGTAAGTTCAACTTCAAGAAACTTTTACTCTAGATTTGTTTCTCACATTTCATCAGTGCAGAACAGAAGAAATTCATTGTGGTCTGTACTAAAGCTAGCTACAAGTTAGATAAGATTACATTTTTACTATGTTAAAGTAATGTTATGTTAAAGTTATGTTAATATTAATGTTTATCGCATAATATTCCTCCTGTATGCAGTAATTCTCATTTGCTCCGAGTATGCTTGGTAATTCAGCCTGGAGAAAAGAAGGCTGCAGGGAGACCTCATTGCAGCCTTTTAGTACCTGGAGGGTACCTATAATCAGGAGGGGAGTAAACTCTTTGAAAGGGACGATAATAGTAGAACAAGGGGAAATGGTTTTAAGTTGAAAGGGGGAAGATTTAGGTTGGATGTTAGGGGTGAAGTTCTTTACTAGGAGAGTGGTGAGGTACTGGAACAGGCTGCCCAGGGACATTGTGGGTGCCCCGTCCATGGAGGTGTTCAAGGCCCTGGGCAACCTCATCTAGTAAACATGGACGTTTGGTGGCCCTGCCAGGCAGGGTCGTTGGAGATTCATGATCCTTGAGGTCCCTTTCAACCCAGGTCATTCTGTGATCTGTGATTCTGTAATTTAGTGATTTTAATTAGCCACTGAGCAAAAATCCTTGTTGTTGATCCATTTTATAGCTGTGTTTTTCTTTTGTTTGTTTGTTTTCAGTTATTTGATTAGAAGAGACAATAGTTTAATCTCAACATATTTAGATTTTGGTTTATTTATAGTTGGTTCTTATTTCTACCATGTAACCTTGGGAGGGTCCAGTTACATATGCTCGTCTGGAAATCATCTGCACAATCCCTCCCATAGCTAAGGAGGGATTTAGGGAAATTATGTTAGGTGTCATTCTTGCCTTCTTGCTGACATTTGATTATTCCAAGATGATCTCTAGGAATGTTACCACTATAACTACCATAATGATTGTGAGGTTGTCTAGGAAACCTTTTCAGTCTAGAGATCTGTTGATTAAAGAACTTTGGCATTATTTTTGCTGTTGATTCATACAGTGAATAATTGGGTTTTGATTTCTTTAGTGGAAGCTTTTTGCAGTTGTTATTGGCCAGTACAGCTCTAAGAATCTTGGCTTTAAAGGAAATCAAAATAAAAGACTAGCTCTCCAAATAAGAAAAATTTAGTGAGGTAGAAGCACACAATTTGTAGAATTTGTTGTTGGGGAAAAAAAAAAAAAAAAAAAAAAAAAAAAAAGATTGAGTAAAGATTGATTATTGATTATGTTATGATTTCTTTAAGGAGTTAGGAAATCTAGGAAGTCAAAGGTGATTGATAGAAAATGGTATACTACATTAAGTACAAACCGATGTGCAAGGCTAACTGATGCGATGGTTATTACCTGAGGTTTCTTCACATGTTGGTGTAAAGGAGTGTCTTGGAGAGATTAGCTTAAGTACATTCAGTTTTCTAGAATAACGTGCTCCTGTTCTGTGGCTTCAGCTATGCAGTCGCTTAAAAGAAATGTTCTTGAGAGCATGTCTGTATGTGGGATGTGGCTTTCAATAGGTTCCTTTCAGTATTCATGCTGCAGAGGTGGGTATTGATCAGTACTTAGTTTGTCTGTAGTAGTTTCAGTAGTTTGTTTGTCTGAGGCAGGTCAGCAGGCCTGATTTCAAGGAAGCAGCAGGTTTCCTCAAGCAGCTGTGCTGACCGTGAGAAAAGGAATGGTAATAGAAGAAGGGGGCTATTGTTACGTGCAACGAGTATGAAGATAATGGATTTATATGTTTTCTTCTGAAAAAAAAAAAAAAAAAAAAAAAAAAACCTCCCTTTTTTTAGCAGTACTCATTATAAAAGAAATGAAGAATGTTTGCCTTTAATGTTCATCTTCTGATGTCACTAGCATGGCATTTAGCTTGATACAAGCATGTGATGACACAACTTTTTGACATTGGATTTCACCTGCTTTTAGGTTAGAGAAATTACCCAAACCGACAAAATGATTTTGTTCCTCAAAAGTATGAAAACTGACACAAAGCACATGGAAAGAAAACCGTCTCACTCATCTTGAATTACAGGGTTACAGTGCTGTCGCAAGACTCAACAGTCAATTATTTTTCAACCTCTAGGAATGTTGCATTTTTCCAATACAAATGAATTTACCAGCTGCTGTGTTTTTATTTACTTTTAGAAAAAAATAATATATATGTTGTAGATTTTTTTGCCCCAAGGTCCAGAAAAAGCAGTATTATCATTGCAAACATCAGCCCACAGGTCTGGTAATTCCGTGTTACACTAAATATAAAAGATTCCAATCCCAGCCATCTAGATTTCTTATTAACTTGTTAGTACAATGTGCTATGAGAACTCCTGCTTCATAACAGGTGTTTCTCATGGGACAACAGCAAAAGCATTGCAAACTTGTGCATGTTGCACAAAGATGCCAGGAGCTGTAAAAACACATAATGGAAGGACACATACTGGCCATTGGAGAAGCCCATCCTTGCTAGCTGGAAAAAAGAAAAAAGAAAGCATGACAGAGGACAGAGGAAAAAGAGCTAAACACTTTCCACATTCTTCACTTTCCTCCTCTTTAAGGCTCCTCAGTAAAGACTTTCATATAATCTCAATTTAACTAGTTATTATTTTTGGCAAAATACAATACGAGAAGAAAATAAGAACAAGCCAGCTTATTTGCAATTCTTCTAGCAGAATATTTTTGCTGAATCTTTAAGTACTGATCCTGTCAGCTATTCAAAGCTTTTTCTGATTTTCTGAGATGCTTCTCACTTTTATTATATTCATGGGATATTGAATCAAGTCCTTTGTTATCAAAAAGTCATATGGAATAGAAATCAGAAGATCTGAAACTTTCCTTAGCTATTGCTGGGGACATTATTACTGAAACAGAGGAAAAAGTTGGTTCTGGTCATCTGAAAAAACCCAAATCCTTGCTTTACATGTGGAGTGGATGTGCTTTGGGAGATTCTTATTGATGAGGCTTCAGGCACAACATTTAGACCTCACATTTCTTCTCTCACACAGATAAATTTTCAAGCAATTAATGTTACACTGGAGTTTCATTCACTTATACTGCAAAGGTAATTTCCAAGAGTCATTTTGATGGATAGATCACATAGAAAAAACACCTTAGTTTACAGAGGAACTTCAGTGGACAGTAAAAATTGCAGTCCTTTTTATGGTCATCACCACAGAAGAATACAAACAAAGAGATGCAGGCCTCCAGTTTTACACCTAACTATTGTACTTTAGTATATTAGCTCATAAAGATTTTATTTCAGCTGTGCTCTGAATAGTATCATTGTCACTGGTATGATGTAGTCTCTACCATAATTAATGTATACTCATAGGGTATAATTGTCAATAAAATATGCTATAATTGCTTGAATATCTGTCAGTGATTGTCCATCATGCCTGTATGATAATATGCAATGATAATATCAAAACATTGTAATATGTTGTCAGATCTAGTGTCAGTCTTATAAACAACCATTACAGTCATGTCAATTACATCAGATAAGATACAGATATTAGGGTGCATATTTTGTGGGGGGTGTTGAAAATGGAATTATTCTACCTAATGTCATCTGTGAAGAGACAGCAATATTTCTCATAACAGCTGAAGTATCAGAAGTTTCTGATTGCTGGATGCTGGAATATTCCCCAGTGACAATTCCTTTTGGAATAATAACGGACAGGAGTGCCACTTTCAATTCTGTGCTGTCAGCCTGTGAGGCCAAAAATCCTGTGGGTACCACAACACTGCCATTTTGTGGAAAATTTCCTTAATTTGTGAGAAAAGGTGCCCTTCTTAAGATTACTGGATTTTGTCTTCAACTCCGACAGAACTGAGATTTCTTCTTTGGTGCAGAGCTTTTCAGATCTGCCCTTTATGAAGAAAATGGAATAAATTAAAATAAAACAAACATTAAAAGACAATTATAAATGCACTATCATATCATCTTTGGGATTTCAGCACTACTCTTGTTCTGAAGTATGGATAAATAGTGTAACAATATATGATGCCACAATATAGTACTTTTAAACCATGATGTGTTGCTGAAGGTAATGCAATATATATGCTTTGTAGAATATATATATATATATGTAAATACATGCTAAACATATATATGTACGTCTAAACAAAGTGTTTGTATCACATTTTATAGTTTATATATACGTGCCTAAACATATGTGTATGTAAATAATACACCGTTGCCTCTGTGCTGTTACAAATTACAGGATTCATTTGATTGCAATTTCTTGCCTGCTGTCAGTCAGATGCCTGTAATTCTAGGGATCATTTTCTCTCAGAGGGACTTTGTGGCCAAGTTGTTTTCCCAGGGATTCCTGCAAATAGGTAACTAAATGCATTGTGCAGAAAATGTATCTATCTATCTTAGCATTTTTGTGGAAGATGTATAAGTGGAAATTATTTAGATTTTTAAAAATATCTGTAAATTGATGAAGGGATCCAGGAAAGAAGAAAAAACCCCAATGCTTTCAAAAGCTTTTTGACATTGCCTTTCTACATCTGAACAAATGTAAAATGGTAAAATCTTTGCAGCAATTTTTTCAATGCCAAATTGTAGTTATTAGGTATCCCATAAAATGATACTGAATTATAAAATGCCTAATAACACAGAATTTATAGTGATAGTGTGACTTACATTTGCAATAAAGCATGGAATCTATCTTCAAAGAACTGGAAGCTTGGTTTTACTATAAGAAATTATACAAGTAATAAAAAAAAATCATTGTTGAGGGATTTGTTAAAACCAGATCATGGGTCTCAGCTCTAAGTGAATTTATTTTGAACCTTCTGAAGCAGACATTGCAAATTTTTACATTCTAATGAGTGAACTAAAAACATATATTTCAAAGAAAACAGCACTCATAAATTACATTTATGACACATGAGGTTGCTGACTGCTGTGCAGGGAGCACAGAGTAATGGTGCTAATATGCACTCTAGCTTGATTTTCTCAGTTCCCAACATGCTCTAATTCTACACTACAAATCTTTAAATGGCAGTTATATTTTAATTAATATGATTATGTGCTGCCATTAGCAAACCCTCCCCCAGCACATTTCTCGTGCCAAACCCATGAATGCCAGTAAACCATTAACATAAAAGGGCTGTTTGCTTATTAAATTCATCTACACAAATAGGCAAGGGTTGCAATTGTTGATTTGCCATTGAAAGAAAAGAACACGAGCGAGCTGCACAGTAGCTGGCAGTTGCAATTATCTAGTGTAATTAAGCCTAATTTATAAGCCCCCCTCAAATGAGAAAGTAACAATTTTTGTTAATTAACAAGAGCATTTGTAAAGCTCGTTAACTCCATCATTCACCATCTGCCTAGATAGATGGGAGCATGCAGTTATTATTGTGGGACATGTTGCATATGTGTATTTGTGCAGCAATCTGTTTGGAAAGTCTAATGATTGAAATGGGAGATAGGAATGGATGTTATATTACAGTGAAAAGAAGATCTACTGTTTTCATTTATCTTTACAGCAATGCAAGTGCTTTGTCATTATCTTGTGCATACGGTTTCATTATTCTGATACAGCACTCTGTTACATTGCCTCATACCATCATGCCTACAAGCCTGCAGGGTACAAGAGCACTTATCTTTCCTGATGACTGTTGAATCATTTAAAACAAGTTATTAGTGAAACAATTAAAATGATATTGGTTCACAATTGTATTGATAGCTGCCAGGCATAATGAAACATTCTGAATAGCAGTTGGGGGTTCTCTGAATGGATAGAAAATGCTGTTAATCAGAGACAAGAGAAGCCTCTAAAGAAAAACTAAATTGCAAGAACACATTAATTGTATTGGAACATTTCATTTAATTGAGAACAAAGGGAAGGTAAAAATCATATTATCAATGTTTTATGAACATGAAGGAATAAGAAAATTACTATGTCATTTGTCACATATCTTCTGTTGGAAATGAAAATTGAAAAGGCTGTATTTAACTTTAACAGAAGAAGGCCAAATACATCATGAAGTTACACATTTTGTTTTTTCACTTGGATTGCAAAAAATGTAAGGAATAAGGATTTTTTCATTTACAAATTGATGAGTGAGTAAGCAATAAGCAAGTTACAATCTTCCAGTCAGCCATGTATCATGAGAACATGATATCTGTGCTCGGTCATGGAGGTCTTGAGAAAAAGGCAGTATAAAATCAGATATGAACAGTGTACAAGTGACACAGTGCACACCCTTGCTTTTTTTCTTCATGTCTTCTTAGGAAGAAGATCACTGTCAATTCCGTGGAATTGTAATTCTCAGAAGGGAACATTTAGTACTTCTGGCTGATAATAGACTTATGTACCTAATCCAGTGCTCTACTGTAGCTGCTACAGAGATTCAGATCAGATGATTCTCATTTACACAAAAAGGCCTTAGCGTGGCCACAAATATATGTAATTTAAAACCTATTACTCTGCAGAGCACTGCAAAGGATCCTTGAGTAAATGGCAATTGGACCGAAGTTGACTGAATATGGAGTAAATTTATCTCAGTTCTACTCTCCATTACCAGTGGTCTCCTAGAACTGGGAAGCATGGGAAAAGTTTGCCATTTTTGCTGGATATTGGTGGCTCTGTGATTTTCCTCTAGGGGATTAAGTAATGAGAATGACCAGAGGGCTGAACAGATGGTATGGGAATTGGACACCCTTATTTTTAAAAAAAGAAATTGTTATGAAATTATATTTAAACCATTAAGTTAATTATTTATTCTCTTTAATGCACCAGTCCTCTCAGTTTCTGGTGAAGACAGAAGAATGACTGGGACACAGGCCTGGAGCCAAACCCTGGCTAATAGAACTGACAAAGGTGTAGAGTATGTTGGTATGGTAGTGACAACAAATAGATGCAGTCACCTTTGTGAATGCTAGGAGAAAGGCATGCAAATTTTTTTGTGAGCTGTTTTTCAGAAGATCTATCTTTAAAGAGACCTGAGCACCTGCAGTTTTTAATGGCTTTAACTGGAATTTTGAATATTGAGATCTTTCAGAACTCGTGCCTTTCGTAGAGAGGGATGAAAAAAAGAATCTCACTGTGTGTGTAGTTTCCTGATGGTTTATTTTAAAGAAAAAAAGGAAAGCTGAACTTTGCCTGACTAGAAAGGAAAGAAATATACAGGTTAATTTATTGTCTACCTAGCAGATTTTACCTTCAGTTTTATTTTTACATTCAGTTTTCTACCATAAGCATATACAGATCAGCTGGGTAAGCACATTCAGCATAAGAAAATGTGTTTGTATATAAATAAGTTGATTCACATGCAAATAAGCTCATTCATACATGAATACGCATGTTTGCCTGGATAAAGTATTCCAGACATTTGTGACGAAGAAGTAAAAAGCCCATCAATAACAGCCCAGATGATCACAGCTAGGTGAAGAAGAAAAACCTAATCAAAATCCTGTCACGGACTGAGCAAAAGTATTTATAAAAATATGGCTCTATTAAATTTCTAACACCTGCTTTTTCTTATTTACTTGTTGTGCAAGGAAAGTCATTCTCATAAAAAGAAATTTTAAATATGAAGATTACATATTTGTATGACAAAGACATTTTCCATATGGAGAAGGCTTCCCAAATGGGCTGTGGTGATGAAAAGCCACAATTTTGCTAATTTGGGACTGAATATATGTAAAAATATTTGTATAAAACATGATGCATATTCCAGAAAAAAAAAAACAAAAACACAATCTCTGCTTTACCTTCGCCATCTTTTATTTTTTATTTTTATTTTTTAATTTTAGAATGATAACTATGCTTTCCAGCCAATAGTCTTATGGAAATGGTGATGTTTGTGGCCCTGTTTAATCACTTAGTGCTATAGCACTGGTACAGAGACAAGACAAGAAAACACCATCTATTTTCAACTCAGTGAGCTATCTTAGTTTTTGCTAGTCCTAGTTTTTACTTTAAATCTATGTCCATTTTGCTTTGCTAGTCTTTGGAGAAAGTGATAAAATAGAAATTCTCTATTGATGCTCTTTTCTATATTTAATTGAACATGTTTCTCTTTTAAGATGACACAGAATTAGTCCTCCATCAGGCAAAGGGACTTTCTGAATCAGAATGTAAATGCTGTGCCAGGATCATTTTTCCATGAATAACATGGACTCAGTTTAAAAAGATCTTCCCTATCTATGGTATCTATCCCTCTTACTGTATGATGAGTCTCAATTCCTGCATCTTGAGTTTAGATTAAATCTGCTCACTGTCTGCTCACTATGATGTTTTCTTCTCTCCTCTAGTCCTTCATTTGGTTCTTGATATGCTAATCCTACACTCCATAAAGAATTCTTGAATGTGTTTGACCAGCAGTACAGTTATTCCCAAAGTGTTCACATTAGTATTCATGAGTAGAGAATCATAGAATCAGCAAGAAAAGACCTCCAATATCATCTAGTCCAACTGTCCATCTTCCAGTAATATTTCCCCACTAGACCATGTCCCCCAATACAACATGTAAAGATTTCTTGAACAACTCCAAGAATAGTGACTCCACCACCTCCCTGGGCAGCCCGTTCCACTGTTTCATCACTGTTTTTGGAAAAGAAATTATTCTTAATATCCACCTGAACCTCTCCTGACGCAACTTGAGGCCTTTTAGTGCCAGAATCCATTCCCTTTTGTTTTCATGGCTTTCTCATATTGACAGTTTAATAGCAGGGTGGCAGGGATTATGTGATCAAATGTGTGCATTGCTTCCCATGCTCCTTTGTCACTTCAGCTGAATTTTGCTTATTTGTTGAATATTATCTCCTATTCAGAACTTCAAAGTCAGACAGGTCTTTCAGTATGATATCCCAGTCCTTCTTTGTTATTGATACTGCTCAACATCAGCATCACCAAATATCATCAGGACATTTCTATTTTGTTGTGAAAAAGCTGTTAAAGAAAATATTATGTCCTCAGAAACTTTTTCACTAGATCTCTGTGTAAAAGCAAAGACTTTTTACCATTCCCGATAAGTTTTCAGTTTGTCTGGATATGTTTTCTGGATGTGGTTATTCCTTCAAATGTTTCAGGAGCCCTTCCTAGAACAGTTTTCCCCTTGTTTTGGATACAGATTTTGATATCTTAGATTTGAAGTCTTTCTGGATTTCCTAAATATATACATCTCCCCTATGAAGAAAGGCTAAGTGAACTGGGTCTGTTTAGCCTTGAGAAAAGAAGACTGAGAGGAAACCTGATCCAGGTCTATAAATATCTGAGGTGTGGGGGGCAAACTGGTGAGGTCAGACTCTTTTCAGCAGTGTGTGGAGACAGGACAAGGGGAAATGGTCAGAAACTGGAGCATAGGAAGTTCTGCACGAATGTGTGCAAGAACTTCTTTATGGTGAGGGTGATGGAGCACCAGAACAGGCTGCTCAGGGGGATTATGGAGTCTTCTTCTCTGAAGATATTCAAGACCCGCCTGGACGCCTACCTGTGTGACCTGGTGTAGGGAACCTGCTTTGGCAAGGAGGTTGGACCTGATGATCTCTGGAGGTCCCTTCCAACTTCTGCATGGTACTATATTTAAAATTTGTGACCAATAGTGTTGATAATATCAATATTTTGGCTGTTGTTGAACAGAACTTGCACAATATCAAGGGCTTCTCTATTTCTCACTTTGTGCCTCTAGCAAGTGGGCTGGGGGTTGGAAAGAGATTGAGAGGGTACACAGCAGGAAAAGCTGACTTGAGCTGGCAAAGGAAATATTCCATACCAAACAATGTCAGTGTTCAACAATGACAGGTGATCATTTGCTTTTCTGAAGCAGTCATTCCTCAGAGATTACCTGGACATTTGTCTGCTCAGGAAAGGCGCTGAGTGATTGACTTTTACCCATGTCCATTTTTTTTTTTAATTTTTTTTTCAGACTAAACATTTTATCTTGATTTATGTGTCTTCTCACTTTTGCTCTTGCTATCCTTCCTTTGTCCCACACTGGGAAGGTGGGTGAGTGGTATGAGTTCTTAGCTGCTGGTCAGGATCAGCCCACATGTATTCAGAAATTTGCTACTACTCTGAACAACATACTGTTAAAATAATTTTAAAGAGTCTTATTTTAAACAGGTATAATAAAAACACTACCAATGGGATTATACCATGATTGTCCTTTACCAAAGTATTCTGTTACTTTAGCAGATGCTTGGAATATTTCTGAGACATACATAAAATGAAACTGTTTTTATGTCCTCACACTGGAACAGAATAACTCAAGACATCTTTAAATGTCTTAGATGTTGAAGTTTGACTGGGAGGAAGAATAATCCTGTGCTCCAAAACCTTTGTGGATATTATGTATTACCTCCTGTTAGAACACTGCACTACAATCATCCAGTGCAACTGGAAAGCAATCGAACTTGGACACACTTCTCAGCAGCATTTAAGAAGGTGCAACCAAGCTGAATTACCTCTCAGACCCAACCAGTGTGGCCTGTTTTCCCATCTGGTACATAGTCACATGGGATGCTCCATAAGTCACCCCTGTGCTCATTTAACATTTCTACTGGCGGGTCTGGATGATGACATACTGAATCCTAGTGCACCATGGCTCAACTTTGTGCAGCTGCAGAAAGCAAACATGGACAACTCCTGGAAACAGCTTTTGCTTATATGGGACACACTCCCAGCCACTGCTTTAACTCCAATAACCTATTCTCTCACACTGAAAACTGGGAAAGAACTTGGCAAGTCAGGAAACAAAAACAGGTTTCTGAATTTTGGTTGGCAAGGCTGGGATCTCAGTAGCAACTGTAAGTATCAGAACCTTAGGGCAGGAGACCAGTTGTGACTGCTGGAGCACATTCATGCTTTTCTAAAAATACCATCCTGTCTAGGACAAGTCTTTCCTACTGAGAGATTTGTCTGGATGACATCTACCTGCTAACAAACATTTCCTTTTGTTTCTGTCTGAGATAGGAATGTCAAGTGATGGGTATTTAGCAGTTCTTGTGCTTCAATTAGAAGTGCTGTTCTCAGAATTTAACAAGGCCATTTCTAACATCCTTCCTGAATGAAATCTTTTCTCTTGCAACTCCCATCCACTGTCAGGTAAGTTCAGCAGATGAGAAAAGCGTGTGTGTTTTCAACAGAGAGAGCATTTCTTCAAAGAACTTCTTTCTGCATGTTGATCTGTTACATGCATGCCCAGCTAACCCTGTTCTAAAAGAACATTCTTAACCTTTGACTGGGATTTTGAGGACAACAGCAGCCTCTGCTGTTTTGACAGACTGTCTTTGTTCAGGTGGCTTTTTGGAACTTGTTCTCAGTATATTAACCATAGATGTGCTTGCTCTCATTTGTTTAATACATACTGTGCCGAAGTCAGCCCAGCCAACCCATTATGTATCCCTTTGTACACTACAGGACATTGTATTAGAGTGATGGTTAGTAGCTAAGCCAAGCAATAATTCAAACTTGCAATGTCTGGGTTTGGGAGAGAAATACTCTCTACCCATCTACTGAAATAACTCATACATAGCAGAAATGAAGTAGAAGAATAAGATATTTTCATTCTCTGGGATCAACAGACTGCAATAGTCTTCCCCCCTTCCAGGCAGTATTAGCCATATGAGGCTTTCACACACATCCACCTTGTTTACATTATAATTTCTACTCACATAGGGTAGAAATGGAATTCCCAAAACACAATATAGCAATAAACACTGGTTAAAAAATGTAAAAAATGACTGACCAGGCATGCAATATGCTTCTTGCCTCTGTATAAATCCTATGTGGATGTGGATGATTTGATTTACTTTCCATATCAAAAGCAATATCTTTCCTAAGGCAATATTAGAATAGTTTTTAATGATAACAGTCTGTGTAGTGATGACTTTTTTATATAAATTTAATGATTTTTACCGTAGGCCCTCCTATTTGAAAATCTATATGAAATCAAATGAATGCTGGCTAAATAACACTCTCCCCACCCTTATTGTAGGTGAGTGCGATTTTGAAAAGATGCTGTCTTAATTGAACTGATTGCATCTGCTGAATGTAGAAGTGACAAGTTTAAGAAAGAATAACATTTAAGGATTATTGCCTTAAATTAACAACCTGCAACTTTGTAGACTCAATTGCAGTTTATCTTGTTAAAGATAGTCAAAGTTAGTATTCAGATATCCTTCTTACATTTTCCAGGGTCTCTTGGCCTTATTAATTCAAATCTTACTTTCAATGCATGCATGTAGCCAAGATAATTATTAGAAGGAGAGATCAAAGCAAGCATATTATAGTCCTATTCCATTTTCTGCTGATGTGAGTGATCTGCCTCTTCTTTGATGTTGTATGCTTCTACAGTGAAAGTACAGAGGATAAAAATACTACACCATGTAATCTGGCATTTATCCCATGAGAGCAGAATTCCAAATTGTGACACATGTCAAGAAGTTAAAAAAAAAACTTAAAAGAACCCTATGCTTTCTACAGTGACATACTCTGCATTTAAACACCATCAAACATCATTTTCCATTACAAATTTAGTCCCCTATATAAAATTCAAAGAATTTCTGTAACTTCAGTAAAAAAAATAAAATAAAATAAAATGACAGCAATACTTATAAGATAGCTACTATATTTACTAGCAGCTACACTAAGACTGCTGCTTAGCATTTTTTTTTTCCAAACCAAATCTTTTTTTTTTTTTTTTCCTTAAAAAGGCAAAAGAAAGACAAAATTAGCATTTTTGTGCAAGCACAGATGCATCTTCTGTACAATTTGGATTTATCTCCACTAGTCTGTTTGTTCAAACTGAGTTTTATCATCCTTTGCAAAATAGCTGTGTTTCCAGGTGAAAACCAGATCTGGTGTGGACTGATAAGATTACTCCTCAGAAGGAGGAAGCAGGATTTATCCTTTATTATTGTATATTTAAGAGCTAACTGCCCCACATTTATTGTCAGAATTCTGTCATTTTTGACACATACATTGGAAGCTGAACTCGTCATATTTTGCCTTTGTAGAATAACATTTGATTGTTTCAGATTGTAAAGAGCAGAAGGAATGTCAGTTACAAGAGTATAACATTTGGCCTTCTTTGGTTTACTGGCAAATGTCAGAAGTCTTTGGATAGTTGGAGAATTTCTCCTTCATTATTGACACCAGTGAGGATTTTATTACCTTCAGTGTCTGTATAGACTTGAGACAATACCAGTTCCATTATGTCTAGAGGATAAAGCAGGTCTGATAAGAATATGTTTTTTCTTCATGCTCAACACTGTAATGAATTAATTCCAAACTGATTCATTGTGATGTTTCAAAAATATCCTTAGTTTTCTTTTCAGTATTTATCCACATCTTCAGACATCTGAGTTTGATAGGGACCAGAAACAAAGCTGTCAAAACACAGGGAATAAAAAGAAAATGTTGTTCCTAAAAGACTACTGGAATCAGGAAGATCCAGAAATATTACCAAATGCATTAGTTCCTTTTTATCTTTGCAGTTAAGTTTGTATACTGCAGATAAACTACAGATACCTACACCTGGAGAAACTCATTCATGGGAACTCAGACCCTGACAACTCTTCTTGCAGTTGTTGCTAAGCATGTCCTGATCCCTTCACTTCATCATTCAGTGAAGATCTGTTTAATTTCTCTTGCTTTCTAACAACACTTCTGGGTCTTGGTGGACTTTCTACCCAAATAAGTGAGGAAATAGTCTTGCATGGATTATTATTATTATGTTTTTATTTTATTTTATTTATTTATTTATTTATTTATTTTTTACAGTGTAGTGCTTTTGCTATAGAATGAGCCTCAAAATCCCAGCCTTGTTAAGCTGACCTATACTGGCAGTTGAGGTTTTCCCTAAACAACACATTTAAAGGCAAATAGTATTAGATTTATAGCCTGGGATCCTCCTAAACTTGAAGTTACACTTAAGTAGACATGAGTGCAAGAAACATTCCTTTTCATCTATGTCTGCCTGGAAGATTACCTCAGATTCTATCAGACTGTCATCTGGCACAGGGATACATGCTCCTGCCATGTCCAGGCTTGAGTACTGCAAATCATAGGATTTAGGATTGAGATTTGCTTAAGAGAAAGAAAAAAACTCATAAGGTGATTCAGAGTGCGTCTGCTCATCTGCTCAAGAATATGGGCCATAATGTTCTTTCTGCACAGTACTTCTACTGATTTCAGAATCCACATGTGCCTTTGAAGAGTTTGCAGTGATTTGTCATTAGAATGATTGTCAGGTGGAAAGTAGGCTTTCTTCAGAATCAAAACTCTTCCTCCAATAATTTCAGTTTTCCAGCTAATTCCAGTTTTATTTCCAGTTCCTCCATGCGTTAGTTCTGGCTACTCTGTCGCCTGAGGGGTCTGTTTCTTGAAAGGATCAAACATAGAAAGCTGATGAGATCTAGGTCCTTGTTCCATAGACTACTCAATAAATTGCTAGGAGGAAGAGGACAGACTGCTTTTGACATCACAGTAACGTTCAGAAATACTTTTGAAAACCTGTGAAATTTACTTAGAAATGCATTCCTACATTCTCTTTTTCAGGAATTCAAAAATTACTAAATTAAAATCTGCTTTGTAAGTTGTTTTATCTATCTATCTATCTATCTATCTATCTATCTATCTATCTATCTATCTATCTATCTATCTATCTATCTATTTATTGTTCTGGACTTTTTTTTGTTTTCTTTCCCCCCCCCCCCCCCCCCCCCCCCAAATGTATAGATTTCCATATGACAAATAATCCATTTTTTTCACTGTTTCTGTCTATAATTTTGCAAACTTCTTGCAGATTCAGATGTGACTGTCCCAGGTATCTGCAGTGAACGTTCCCAGGACACAGAGCAGGGAGCACTACAGCACGCATGTTTAACTGCTGTGGAAGGTGCAGCAGGGCTCTTTGTTCCCTCCCTGTCTTGAGTGCAGAGAAACCAGCCAAGCAAAAGTCAGAAGTACTTGGCTGTAGTTCTCAGACTATTTTCAATAGGTTGATGTTACACTGTATTTTTCCTTTCATCTATAAAAAGTGTCTTGCATTTGTACTTGTGGCTGTTCCAGCAGTCCATCTTGTAGAAAATCATGCGCTGCTGCACGAAGAGAGGTCTCTCTAAAGAGTGAACAGAGTCAAACAGTAGAAGTGATGAGAATGCATTTATTTGTCCCTCTTCACGTTTCCCCTTGGACAGAGAGGTGAATTTGTGTTATCAGTCTGGTGTGAACAGGCTTTTTACTTTTGCTGTAATACTGACTTTACATTCAGCTAAAGCATGACACTACTCTCACAATGCAGCATTCCTGTAGCAACTGGAAGGTAATTGTAAATGTGGGAGACCTACATATGTGTACCTAGCTTTTCTATGAAAAGAACTAGGTTAATGAGAAATGAACACATTAAAGATGGTAGATAAGTAGGAAATACATTTTCTAAAGAAATCTGAGAGGAAAGAAGGATGTGTAATTAAAGTTACAGGCTGAGAGAGTAGCTTTGGTTCCCATCCATACCACAGAGTTTTTGTGTGACCTCGGCAAGTCATTTCATTATGCACAGTCTCTTTTCTACACACTTCTTTGCTCAAAGGTGTTGAAAAGATTGTGGTAAAATCTGTGGTACAACTGTGGTAAAAAAGTGTGCATTTGAAGTGAAATCTCCAGAACTACTTCAAATCCTTCAATTGTTAAGAAGAACCACCTCAAAAATCTCTGTTTTTTTGGGGAGCACCTGTGGTGTGGAAATGAGAACCTCATCTTGAGTGAACCTCTGCAGTCAAGCAAATTTTGTTCTCCTGTAGGCATATTTCTCAATATGATTCAGTGGCATTATATATGTGCCTCTGAATGGCAGAGATGAGGTACATTACTCATGAGAGTGTTACTCTTGCACAGTGCGACTGGATAACCACTATCGATTATATATCTGAAATTCTGAATTACTGAAATGCTTAGAGGATTCTTGACGTTCTTCCCATTTCTGTTACTGAATGCTGCTGGAAGTAGGGTGTGGGCAGGAATAAAGTTTGTCATAAAAATACTTACTCCTTACTTTTTCTGAGTAAATGCCACAAATACCTGCATAAATGGTCCATAAAGATTTCACGAATCAAACCTCAAGCTAGATATCTAAATGGTCCCCACTGTATTTACATGAAAACTGTTACGCAGTATATTAGGAATTGCAATAGAAAAATAGCTATAAAGTATAAGCATGATTTTGCTTTTTGTTCTTTAGGTTCTTGTCTTGATTGACTTCTTTAAAAAACAATATGGAAAAGTTGGTAAAATATTAGAAAATATAGAAAGTAGTGACATTGGGTCAGAATTTGGAGATATTTTAAACTTTCCATATTCATTCGTTACTCTGGAAGAAAGATGAGTTCAGGTTATACTGAATACATTTCACATACAGTCCTCCTAGTTATCAATTAACTCAACTTATTTCCTCATCAATTCTTTTCCCCCTCAGTCCTGATGGTTTTATGACCTAGACTGGTGATACCCTTAGGCACTCCATCTGATAATTGACACATTTTCTAACACAGCATAGTGATGCCCAAGTCAGTACTTTCAGGCCGTGACTTCTGCTTATTGGAGACTGCAGCAGGGACTCCTTTTATCCCTCATACATCAGAATACACTGACAGCTCTCCCAGGCAGGGACAAGGCAGATCTCTCCCTCAGGAAAATGTATGCAAACACCTCCGGAACATTGTACTCGTTGCTAGGCATCACACTGGTGACATCTTTATGATAAACATGGTATGCAGAAGAAGGCCTAATAAAAGAATAACAAATTATTACATCCAGAGGGCAATTTTACAAGATTAACTGGTGTAATAAATTACTGCTGTAGTCAGAATACTATGTTACCTTTTAAGGTATTTCACAGCAGAGTGCAAATGAACTAGCCTATAAAAACACAGACTATCTCAGAAAATAATAAACACATTCTTACATTTTTTAATACCCGTCATGATGCCGATGTGTGGTATTTTGCTTGCTTCATGGTAGATTCAGCAAGTGTTTGCTATAAAATAAGACTATACATGCAATTCATACCAAGATGTCTCTGTTCATTACTTTTTCCTTGCTGCTGGATGTTCAGTACCACTGTAATCTACATGATATCAATTTGAACAAAAGCCTGTAGCATTTTTTTTTTTTAATAAAAATATTTGTATACATTACAAATTATGAAAAAATGCCAGTAGCCAAATACCTTTTGTATTTTTATATTTTATACTAATTATCAAATGGTTTTTTTTTTTTTTTTTTTTTCTAATTTCTGAATGCATTTATTAAAAAAGTGAACTCTGACTCCCTCTGTTTATATATCATCCATTCTGACTTGTTTTCTCTCCATTCCTTTTTAATGGTCTGAATATTTCACATTACCCCATTACCAATTTTCATTATAATTCTAGTCTTAACTTTTAGAATAACGTGCACTATTTGCTTTAAAGATAGCTTTTGGGAGGAAACTTATCCCTCATCTGTGTATTGTCATGTAATATTTTTATACCAATATATAAGTGAATTTTCATTTGTATTTCATTTGTAAATGAATGAGATGCTCTTTCCTGTGGTTATTCCAGTCAGAATGTGAAGATTTCCCACAACCCATAAAAGGCAGAGTGTACATCTGGAGTTCAAAGGCCATGGATGTGCTACAATTTATCATAAACTTTCCTATGTTACTCTAATATAATACATTAACAGAACAACAGTTTTGCATTTGTAAGTTGCAGACCATTTGCAGCTGGTTACAAGGTCATATTCTTGCAGTTCCACCAATTTGAAACAGAATGACTTTATAACTGAAGCCACTGGTCTCTTTGCTTTCAAAAAAAGGCATGCTATAGATTGGGTATTCACTCTAGTTTTAGTCAGGGGTCTTTCTGAGTGGTGGTGTGCTCCAGTCTTCTAAATTTTGATGTACATATTGTCCTTTCCTCTCACATGCTAAGGGTACAGCATATGGGACTCTAGTCTGACAAGAACCAGCAGCTCCAAAAAGCCTTTTTGCACAGCTGGTCAAAATTACTATATCACTCCCTAAAGAAAAGTAAGATTTCCTATAGGAATCACAGTACCATTTAGCTTCCTCCATAGCTAAGTTAAAAAGATGGCTTTACACGTGTGCAGTGCAGTCATTTACTAGAATGTAAATTATGTTGCATTGTAAATCACAGAAAATGCAGAAATATTTTGAAAAGTGCCAAAAGGGCATTACTTGGTTAGTTACATGGATCCCCTGTCTGTACAGTAAATAACAACTCATTTTTTAGATTCCATTTTATCCATCTGCATAAGCAAACTGGAAATAAGTATGTTCTTATTGATGAGTTACTTGAGTTCACACAAAAAGTGATCTGTGGCAGATCCCACACAAAATTCCCAACACCGTCTCATCAGAAGAAATAGAGGATGGTGCAAGATGGAAAAACAAAACAAAACAAAACAAAAGCAAACAGCAAAACAACAGCAGCAACAACAAAAAAATACAGCAGAGGGAGGGGATGAGCATGGTACACATCATTCAAGGCACTGCTAAGAGGTGGCACTCAGACATCATCATTGATGGGGATCAAGTGGAAGGTTCAAAGCAAGCTCTTTTCATTCAGCAAACAAAATGATACTCTTCAGTGGGTGGAGGCGATGGAGGAAGGCCAAGAGAAAGTGTGCTGAAGACAAAAGTAGAGTCTGGGCTCTGGGAAGACATGAGTCAAGGCAGTGCAGGGGGAGAGAGGGAGGAGAGAGGAGGGAGCAGAAGGGGCAGAAGATGTGATCTAGAAAAGGCCTTGAAGCATAGGGATTAACTGAACCAAGCAACTTATCAGAAAATTTTCTTCAATTTACATATGCCTGATTGTATAAATATGTTCATTCTGGTCAGAGAATTATTAACAAAATAGGTACTATTTGTAGAAAAATGTCAGGAAAATGAAGATCACTGGTTATGCTTTAACAAAATGAGAACAATGTGCTAGTGCTGCATCAAAATAAAATGTCATTAAAATATGAAATGAATTATGAAAATCAAAATAGAAATACCTTTAAAAATATTATTCAGAGTTATCTATCTATCTATGTATCTATCTATCTATCTATCTATCTATCTATCTATCTATCTATCTATCTATCTATCTATATTATTCCAGTTCTTCTTATTTCTTTGTGGATTTATAGTATGCAGGATTTAGATTTCATGCTTCAGTTCAGTATCAGTCACTTCTTGGAGACTAAAGAGCTCTTGAAAGATGAAAAATATATATAGTTTTTTAACCGAGTACAAAACTCAGTGCCTTTATGTATGAAAAAATATAGTAACTCTAAAAAATTTTCAGAATATATTTTCACTGTTCTAAAAGGACAAAGAATTCACAAAATGTTAAATATAATAACTGGCCATATTTTCAGAGGACTGTTTTTTGTCCAAACACAGAAATACTTGCACTCAGAATTCAATGCTGCTTCTCTGTGAAAGTAGCCAGATAAGTAAAACTCTAGCAGTTTTCTCAGAAGAAACATTAAATAATTTATCCTTCTATAAACATTCCCCTTGCTTTCCAAATCCAGACTATAATTTAAGAAGTAATAGTTCTTTGACTACAATTATTTTAGGATATTCAGCATGAATACCTAATACTGATTTGAGCAACAAAACAGTGCTAAGTTCTTTTCATATGTTTTATTGGATTAACTTGTTAAAAAAAAAGAGCACTGAATAAAGCCACTACCAGGAATAGAAAAGCAGCTGGATGGAGTAGCAAAATGTGTTGTTCATGAGGTTGTGGCAAATTCGACCTTTTGCTAAATAGACAGTACTTAGTATGTAGTTCTCAAGATGTATTTGCCTTGGACTTTCATCTGAACAATATAAGGGGGAGGATGGTCTTCATAATCAACTACCATTCAAGGCAAAATTGCTCTTAGGAAGAAAAGGTCTTTCTTTTCATCATCATCTTGCTTATCAGCTCCACAGGCAGTGCCTTGTATGCAGAAGCTTCTGTATCCATGAACCCCGACACAATTGGAAGGTTTGGGAAGAGGCCAGTCTCTGTATTTGTAGTGGAAAAACTCAAGATATTCGATCAAATGCACACTGCAATTAAACACCACAAAAATAAGAAAGATATTCAAGAACAACTTTTGATAAGTGAAAGCATTGATTTAACACTGCTTCAGAATTTTTCCTTTTCTTTTGCTCATACATTTATTATTAAATCTTTAAGAAAAAGATAGAGTTATAACTTCTGACTACCATATATACTTGACAAAAAATCTTATCTGTTGCTTAGAATTTTCATTCTGGGCCTTATAAATGGGAAATGAGAAGATCAAGTGTCACTGTAGCTCTTACAGTAACCTCAATGTTGAGCAATATTTTGTGTGCATGTGCTATAAGTTGATCAATTGCAATGGTTCATTTTGTCTCTACATTATAGGAATTTTACACATCTTACCTTAATTCGTCTAAGCTTTATCAGACTGTGTCAGGTCCATATTTGGTATAAGCAGAAAGCAGCGGAGAAAATAAAAGTGCTAAGAGCATAAATAGATAACATAACTATCATCATATCATGAGTAACTGTGCACTGGTTGTAGCTATACATAACCAGTTACTATTGTAAGAAACTAGCTTTCCCAAAACAACTTCAATTACAAGTTAACTGAGTTTGCTTTCCTGAGGTATAGGTAGGCAGTCCTCATAGGTACAAATAGATCCATCCTGCAGATATTTAGTCATTGTATCTCAAATTTCCCAAGTTCCTACCAAAAATGGTTTAGAAAAAATGAAAGGATATATGTATCTGCCACTTGGATAATCTTCCTAATCCCATTAGCCTACTTGCATTTAATCACTCTCACCTAAGATACAGGTTAGTCATTTGAAATGAAAAATTTTATGACGTCATATCCTATTTGAGGAAATCCAAACTAATGGGGCTATTTTGTAACACTGGACTGCTGCTGTTCATCTAAGAATTTTAAAATGCTGAGGAGTTTTCTGCTATCTACATGCCAGCTATCTCATCTACCACTTAATTTCTTGCAGAATCTCATGTTATCTGCTGTGAGAGGAAAAGAGATCGAGCACAGATGTCATTTTCTCAGTAGCAAAAAAGTATCCAGTTATAATGTACTCCTGAAACACTGTTGGGAAAAATAATTGCCATTTCCTTTCTCCAGGGTAGTCTAGAACCTCCCTGTGTGTATTCTGGCCATCAGGGAAAAGCAAAATCACTTCACTAATCAGTCAGCACTGGAAAAATTCTGTCAACTGAGTACAAATTGTTATTTATTGCCTGAAAATCAGATTGGAAGGCCTGGATCAAAATCCATGTTAGCACATGAACCTTATATTCTATGCACAAAGCTTAACGAGATTTTTTTTTTTTTAATTTTTAGTTTTTACTATTATATAACTAGGATTAATGAGTATCCATTAGAATCTGAATTCATCTGAGATGAGCTGTGGCTGTCACCAGTTGCTCTGTATCAGGGTTTCTGTACTGGCCTGTCTTGGGGCCTCTTAACACTGTGCCTGTGGCCCAGGACCCAAAGTCCTCAGGGGATGCTTCAGGAGTGTCAGTTTCCGGCCCTTCCTGGCTACCTTGCCCATGAGCTGGATGGTGAAAGCCTGCTGGTGCTTCATACCAATGATGAATCTGAACAAACTGATTTAACTACCCAGCTCTGTCATCTGTGACACAGTGAGGCAGTCAATTCCCAGCTGTCTCACAGAGATGAGTACCTTGGATTATCACCAGGCCAGCTAAATAGTTCATCCTGGTGTAAGGGACAAGTATGATGTCAGGTGTTCCAGCTGCAGCTCATTAGCTAAAGGCCTGGGTTCAGTATCTCTTTACCATCACAAAATTAATATTTTCAGTGTCTGATTAGTATCAAAGGCCTCATTTCTTATAACATTTATTTTCAGAAGTACCATTTTCCCTCTTTCTTTTTTTTTAGCAATCAAAGAATAGGAAGCCACAATTCAATTGTGATATTTGTTATTATTTTTTCATTATTACTTCTACTTTTGTGCCAGGTATCTCATATCTTTTTTATCATAATAAGGTTTTCATAATATTAATATGAAGTGCTATCTTTATGTTACCGATGTACAGAAGGAAGCATCTGGTAAGTATGTCATTTTACCTACTAGTTCTGTGAGATAACTGAGGCAAAAGATTTCTAGCATATTAATTTGTTTCTTTGTTTTCCTCCCCTTTTTGCTTAGATAGTTACAAACAGTTTGTCAAAGCCTGATTAAAGCCTTCATTTTTCCAATTGCCCTGAGGATAATGCATAGATGAGTATTTCTCTGTGCAATGTTTCTTCCTCCACAAATTCTACAGATTACACAGATGTGAAATGAAATCTATTGTCACAGTCTGGTTTTCAGATCTCCATAAAAACTAGATTTTAGTTGTTGTACTAATGCAACAAATATAATTTGCATTGAGATAACTACTATTTAGTTACATATGAGAATGTGAGGGCAGTTCACTAGAGCCATTTTGAAAGGGTAAGGTATATCACAGTCATCTTTAGAAAAGAAGGGTCAAGTAACAGAATTTAATGTAAATAAATTACACAGTTGCACTGAGTATTTTATATTTTTATATCATATAACATATATTTATTTTGAGAAATGGATAAAAAATACTACAGAATTTTATAGACTCTTCAGTGTGTGCTTATGTTAAGACAGTGGCTTCAGAACTCAAAACTTGTGATTTTGAAAATGTCAAAATCAATTTATTCATGTTTGTCAAAGTGGGAAAATAGCAAAATGAGTTGTAAATGTTTCAGAAAAACATTTTTCCTTTCTTAATTCACTTAAATGTTCCATGAGATGTAAGTTGATTTCATAAGGCATGAGAATATCTTTCAGAAAGAGAGGTGGTTCGTTTTCCCATCCTGAAGTTGGCTGGCTGGTGGGCATCTCCTGCCTTCAGGATTGGAGGGCTTTCTGTGAGAGGTGGTCTTAAAGGCTAGCTTTAGTGCCAGCTTCCCAGCTATAGATGCTTCCCAGATACCCATCTCATTTTGCAGTTCCTAGAGTCTTTCATAGGAGGAATTGTCCCATATAGTTCTTACCTCAGTTTAAATATGTATCAACAAAATTATCAACCAGTTTGAACTACTAGGAATTAATTATCACAGAACAATAGCATATGGAGGCTGCTCCAAAAGTAATATCTTCAATGTTATTACATTGGCCAATAATGTCAGAGGCAGATGGTGGTGGTATGGCAGGAAAGGCTGAACCTTCCCACCAGTATTCTATTATATTTTGTTGCCATGTGACAGATGTCAGAAGGACAGTCTGACAGAATAGTGTCTAACATAAAAGCACATATGAAGCAAAAGTGTGTCATCGAAATCCTCTATGCAGAAAAAATTGCGCTCATTGATATTCACTGATGCTTGCTGAACATTTATGGAGACCAAAGAGTGGATGTGAGCACAGTGAGGCAGTGGGTGGTTTGTCATCACAGGTGATGGTGACAACATGTCACCCCTGCTGGTGCAGATTTTTATGAGTGTGGCATGTGGGCTGTTGTTCATCACTGGTGAAAATGCATATAAAGTTATGGTGACTGTGTCTGCAGAATCATAGAATCATGGAATCATAAAACTGCTCAGGTTGGAAAAGGCCTTAAAGATCATGAAGTCCAACCGCAACCTAACTGTACTACCCAAGAAAAATCGTGTTTTGTATTTGACAATATTCTCTATCAAGTGTTATTGTGCTCTTTGTAGTTGTTGTAGTTTCCATGGAGATAAAGTAGAAATCATTACTTTTGGAGCGACCTATATACTTCAGTCTGAGAATGTTAGGACACAAATATAATTATCATGGTTTTCATAATTGCTGGAAGTTTTCAATTAATGTCAAAGAAAATGATCTAAATGTAAAAGATGACATGTGGGACCACAGAATCCACCGTTGTTTCTTTGGATACTACTATGTGGACTACAAATAGAGTAATGCTTCTATTTGGAATCAGGCATCTTAAAATAATTTCATCCTGTTAAACTGCCATATGGAAAAAAAATTCCATTTCCAGCCAATAGTATGTGTACAGTACAATACAATGCAATACAAAAATTCTATTGAGAGTCTGCCAGTGTATAAAGCACAACAAAACTATGCAGCAAAAACAGACACAAGAGCAGTTAGGCAAAATCAGCATCACCATTCTCTAGGCAGCATTAAGTATAAATCCAGAGCACTGGTGTGAAAATGTCTCTGATTTCCTATTATTGAATCTTGAAAAGTATGTGATTGAAATATGCCCATGATGTTCTGCAAAATTTATCCCTTTCATCAAATAATAAGAATATTCAAATGACATTATTAAAGGTCTTAGGAAGGAACTTGACATCAAATAAACTAAACTCTGACAAACAAAAAAGTTGAAAACGTGTTTTCTCTGTAAGCCATTCTCCCAAGCCATTCTTTGTTGTGCTTCTAATACTTCCCCCAGCAGCACCTACTATTAGACATGTTCGGGGACTAAGGAATGGAATAAATGGAAAATGGTCTAAATCGGGGTGGTAACATCTGTATTATGTGGCATATATTTGATAAAAGGAGATTCTACATACCATGGGCATTTAATGCACTCCCTGCTGTTGTGGGTATTCAGCTTGAATACGTTCAGAAGCAAAAAAATGTTTCCTTTTTTCCCTAGTAGCAAAAATTTGAGCCAGTGCATTCTATGAAGCCATTCTGTTCTTGCTTTTGTAGCTCTCAGGACAGTCTTTTTTTCCACCTAGACAAAGTCAAACATCTTAAGTTCCTGTTGTATCGGAGTCACTTTTTTCTGATGAGCCAATACTAGAGCATAGCCCAGTGTTGGACTCAGCATAGCCTGTAGCAATGGAGGCAGAGGTTAAATAAGGAGGTTTATTCAGTTCTGTTGAGGTGGAAACACATCCATTAGTGACACAGAGGTTTAAAGCAGTCAAAAGGCCCATTTCAAGAATAAGAGTGTCACTTTTCACAATATTGAACTCGGCAGGTACACAAAGAGTGTCATGTGTCACCAGAGCAATGCGATAGCCAAGCGCAGGGTTTGCTTCCTTCAAGTCTCCTGAAGTAGTTCAGGCTTCAGACCCTTTGAAAATATTGCAGATGCAAGCAGAATTGTCACAACTGAACCAGTGCCTGGTGAACTGAGAGCATTTCAGTAAAGCAAAGATATCCTCCAGGGAACAAATGTCCCAGGGTGTGAATGCCATTGTAGGAACTTATTTCAGGAACAAAACAAACTGAGTTGCATTTATCTATGCTCAGTTCTAAGGCTGAGAAGGAGGACTACAAGCCAATCACAACAATTTCAGAGAATCAAAAACTGTATTCTAATTTGCAGTGTTCTTAAAAACACTTGTTGTAAATGACTTGTAGACCAATGCACTGAATTTATTTCAGGCATAAATGAAATTTCTTTCAGAGCAGTTTCAGAAGCAAAATAGCAGGCACCATAGCAAACCTCATCTGTGGAGCTTTAAAGGTAGGAGAGACAGAGCAGATGAAAGTATATAAAAAATAGGGAAAAAAAGGGGGGAGAGGAGAAACAGAAGGTAAGAACAAAGATGACAGTTAAAGAAGAGTGTAGAAATAAAGGAGAGAGAATGAAAAAAGGCGGATTTAGTACAAGGAGAATCATCAGCAATACATCTAATGTGAAATTCTGAGTTACTTATTTTGGCAGGCTGTCATGATTACAATGCTATCTGTTGAATACTCTCTACACTGATCAAGAAATTAATTCAGGCAAAATGTTATTGATTGGTTTTATTATTCTATTTAAAACAAAACAAAACAAAACAAAAGCCAGCACCACAGAAAAAAAGCACAAAAGAACAAACAAAACACAACAAAACACCAACCCTGATTTTCATACTAACACTGGCCAATCTTAAATTTATTGCAAAGAATCTCAGCTCATGTAGTAATTGACAAATCTTAAAAAATACTGAACATCAAGAAGGCATCTAGAAAGTTATATAACTATTCAGATCTGCTTGTGTAACACTTGTCTGTGTCATTTTTTGATCAGTTTCCCCAGCCAGCTCTCACATCCCTTTTTGTTCTGTGCTCCCTGTAGCCTATTAGTTCTGTATTTTAAAATATATTCAAAGCCCAGAGAACCTACTTTTCTCCACTAGTCCTCTACTGTCTGCTTACACCCCTCATATTCCTCATCCTGCACACAGCCATGCTAAGTGTGCATATATATGCACAGAGGCACCCCATTGCCCGTCACTGACATGGTTTCTCGGTGGTCCGTACTCACTTTCTTGATGAATCAGGGCCAGAGTAACTGTCCCACCATGAATTATTAGGCTGTCGTGTTCATATCAGAATGGATATCTGCGGTTGTTTTATTCATATATATATATATATATATACACATATACACACACACACACACACACACACACACATATATATATATATTATGAGAGCTCTGTAAATCCAGTACGTAAATTATTTCAGATCAGACTTTGAAAAGTGATTTCCACAATGGGGGTCAAAGTTTCAGATGAACTCTCTTCCCTTTAGCATATTTGAATAAAATTTTCAGTGGTGCTGATATCTTCTAATAATGCACTCGATGTCATTAGGCTGTTTAACAGGAAGTATTTGGCACTGAGCACTTTTGGATTTCTATACCAACAACACGTCTCTGTTTTTACTGTTGGCTTTCCTTGCTTTATTTTTCATCATACTGTCAGTGAATAACATTGTTATCACTCTACTCATACCAGAACATTTTCATATTTTTTAAGTTTTGATTGAATATATTTGGCATAATGAGAAATATTAAATCAGGATGGATGATAGCAACCCTGGAACTGCACTTCAAACGCTGTTACAGGCATTTCAGGAAAGGGTCAGTGAAATAAACTACAGCTCATTAGCCTGAGGCTATGAGTGATCTACCACCATACAGAAAACTGGAAGCCCTTCTGTCTTTTGTCCTCAAGAAGACTGTGTATTAAACTAATTGTTACGTATAGCTAACAGACTTTTACTCCAGTCAGACTGGTTTTTCTGCACCAGATAATTTGGATTTCATTGGGGTGGAATTTATTTATGTTACAGAAATGTGCAAGAATGTATATTCTTCATAGAAAATCTTCAATACCAACCTGAGATTTTAAAGGAGGAAGCAGCTATAGTGTAAACTGCTTAGTTAGAAAATACATGTATATACCTTATACAATGAAAAATATACTACAGTGCAGTATTAAAGAATATTTTAATGGCCAGTTCCTAATAAGTGCAGAGTTAATTTGTTGTATGACAACATTTTTAAGAAGTACACTTAAATACACTGAATAGAAATGAAAAATCTTATTGTATTTATTATCCTGTGCTGCATTTTTCTAACCCATGCACATGTATGTATAAAGACTGTGATGTGCTTTTCACTTCTAAGATTGTAATTTTTGAAGTTAAAAGCTTTTGTGATGTTCAAGAACTGCTGAGTGAGATTTGTCCAGTACAAACTGATATTATTCCTCACTGTTCTCATTAAATCTGGTGATGCAACACAATGGCCTTGTTGGAAACAATGAAAATGATTAGATTCTGTTTCATGATAGGAATTTTTTAGATTATACCAATCCACTGTCCACATCCTTTTTGAGATATAATGTAAAACTACCATAACAAAAGAGAGCACTGCACGCACAGAGATTATAGCTATAGGAACAAATTGGAAATGGCATATAAAACAATTGGTGACTGGAGAAGAATGGAGACTATGGAGTGGGGGCTTGAAAAGAGGGAAATAGAGGAAATAATTTTTCCTAACTACAGAAAATAAGTCCTAAATTTTGTATAGTTGTCTATTTTCTAATGTCTTGTAAACATATAAGCTGTTTTGATTTACAGTTTTTCCTTGAACTAATTTGCATATGAAGAGGCACTGAATTATCTCTTAACGATTTAACTTGATTGTAACATGTTGTCACACACACACAGAAAATCCATGTCAAATAGAAACCACTGATAACTTCTATGCATACATTTAATAAGAGATGTTCTTTGCAGCAGACATTTACAGCCCTCTGGTCACAATAACCAATAGGTTAGGGAAATTTCATATGTCAATGAGCACTTTCAATATTGTATAACTTTGGATAGGCAACTTGAATTATTTACAGTTCTTTCAGACTCTTGTAACCTTTCTAAAAATCATATCCTGAATTTGAGCATGAATTCTTTTATTTATTTTTTTTTTTTTCCCCTACTCTAAGTAAGACATAGTAGCCTTTTTGTAAAACAAAACAAAGTAACAAACTATCTGTCTCTGTGTGATGAAATGGAAGAACTGATAGTGCTTTAAAAAATAAATAAATAAATAAATTAGAAACAAATGGAATCCAACACTGACAGATCACATGCATGCCGCACAGATAAAAAAGATTATGAGATTTAATATGTTCTTATTTCTTTGCACATTGCTGAGAAAAGGTGTGGATTTTAGTAGGATCACTCATGTATTTAAAGCTATGTGTATGCTTTACTGGGTCAAACATGCAATGATCAGAGCTAGCAGGACAGAGCTTTTGTTACTTTGTCATCCTTCCCCTCCTGCCAAGCCAAAGAAACTAAGCCCTCTGTGGTTGTTTCCAGGATTTGTCAAAGACTCCCTTCCATTCTGAAGGAACACTTGCTGCTTCAGCGTATGGCATATCCAGTGATCACACAAATGGGTGGTGCCACACGTATGCTTCTATTCCGAACAGCTAAGTCATGGCTGAAACTAAATCAAAGGCAAACTTTCACTGCCCTCAATAACTGAAGAACTTGGATTTAAATAGAATCAGTTGCCTAACAGCAGCAAGGGAGGTTACTGTTGCATTCTCTTCCATCCTTGCTTATGTTAGAAGTTTGTCTTTAATGTATTTTCCTTTTTATTTTAATGGAAAAAAAACACATCCATATGATGAAGATGATAAGATACAGTTGTGGTTTGAGTTGTGAATAATCTAATTCAAGTAGTGAATTATCTTCATTTAAATAATTCAAGATTCAGATACAAAAGAAAGGTTGGAATTCTTCTTAATTGCTCTTATGAAAATTCCATAGTAGTTGTAATGAAAGGGTCATTATATTTCAACTTAGTTTGTTTTGACTCAAAATTTGGTAGTCTCAAAATGAAGCTGACATTAGCAAACAGACAAACGAGGTTCATACAACTATGAACTGGTGTCCCAAATATTTATCTGTGCTTTTTGGATTCTCTTAATTTGGTACATGGCAAGGTGTTTTGAGAAAACATAAAGCAGATGTTGAGGGGAAAGCTGTCAAACACGGAGTCTATTATTTTCAACTTCACAATCTTCTTATACAACATTGCTAAAGCTAAAGCATGACTTAATACCAGGTGGGTTTTTAAAAGTCTCTTTGTACATTAGCTGACTATTACTTGTGCTTAACTAAACAGGGAGTGCACACAACAATAAATGAAATAGAAAATGGCATTTTAAGGAGCAGAGACAGCCTTTCAAGATCAGTGTAATTTTTCCCATGAGCTACAATCATATAAGCAAATTCTTACATTCCTTTCCTTAATGCAGACAAGGCTGCTTTGGTCTGGAGTCACAAAAGTATTTTAAATCCCTTGATCAGCTAGGGCCATCAAAAGGAAAAGATAACATAGCCAGAATTCTCTAGCATGATGTGTTAATCCAAGCTGAGAATTATGGGTGCTTGTAAAGTAATACTAAACAACCTAAGCTGTATTTAGTAAATCCAAAAGCCAAAAATGGCTCAGAAATCTTACATTCAAATGCGCATCAAAAATCTGATCCTTCTACAGAACAATCGAGTTGTGGTCTGCATTTTCTTCAGTTGATTTTATACCACAGCATTAAGAGAATCACAGTAAAAAATCATTGGATGTCTTCAGTACAGACTATTTATCCTTAAATAAAAGTCCTCAAAAGACTAGAAAGAAAAAAAGAAAAAAAAAAAACCAAAAAAAAAAACCACCCAACCTACTTCAGGTGCCTTGATACCTTTTTTCCTTCCTTTTCCAGTGTCATGAAAGAGACAAACCTAAAACTACCTTTTGCACTGTACAAGAATTTGGATTCTTATGAAGAAGCTCTAGACCTTCCAAGAACAGTACAATTCATCAAGCAAGAAATATTACTATCAGCAATCTCAGCAAAGTTTACAAATTCAAGAAAAAACAATATGTTTGCTTTTTCTTTTTTCTTTTTCTTTATCTGAAAAGCGTATAAGGAATCTGTATATACAGAAACACATCAGAGTAAAAGCATGCCATTTTCATAATAATGTAAATGGAATTAATGCTACTAAAGGTCTTAGGCTGTTACAATGGACCATTTAGATCACAAGACAGTTTTATAAAATGCATGTGTTAGGGTTATGTTTTCATTTATACCAATTTAAATGCATAATAACAGCACTGTAGTTTGTTGAATGAATATTTTAACTAAGAGAAATTTTCAGTCCATACCCTTTATGAAATGCCATTGTGAATCCAATTGCAAACTCTTAAATACTGTTTTTTTTTTCCCTTACATCAGCTTAGACAGATGAAGAAAAGTTTTGCTACCTACTATCAAGTAGTTTGCTTCTCATTTTGTCTTTTCCCTCCCTGAGAGTGCGATAGAAACATTTAACCAGATTTCAATTAACTGCTTGAAAAATCATCAGTTGTTTTTTTTTGTCATTTGAGTCTTTCATTCTTGATATATGTAGGTCACTTTGAAACATAGCCCCACCATTAGCTATGCATTTTTTGTCAGCAATGAACAAAAGCCTTCATGCCATGCTAGCAGAAATTTGCACCAGTGGAGGTGACACATTGTCACTGTCACCACTGCTGAAACACAGCACTCACTGCTTCACTGTGCTTTTTGGTCTCCATAAACATTCAGCAAGCACTGATGAATGTCAATGGGTGCAGTGTTGTCATGGTTTTGCAATTTTTTTCTGCATGGATGATTTCAGTGACACACCTTTGCTTCATATGCACTTCCATGTTAGACACCATTTTCCTGGATTGCCCTTGTGCTGACGTCTGTTACACACAACAATGAAATGTAGCAGAATATTGGCATGTAAGCTCAGCCTCTACTGCTATACCACCAACATCTGCCTCTGACATTGTGAGCCAACATCATTACATAGGAGGCATTACTTTCAGAACAACTCTCATAGATTCAGTGTCATAGAAAATAAACAAGTTGTTTTCTAATCCAGGAAAACTGAACCAATAGTATTTGTATAAAAAAGCTGAAGGAGTGTCTATGAAAATTTGGATTTAAAGTGATAGGCCATTTTCCCATATACTTATATATAAATATATATATATATTAGTTATCTAGAAAATAGAAAACTCTCAGTGTATAAGTTGATGAACATACAGGATTCACCATAGGTCTGTAAATTCAAGTCAGCTCTAGACTCAGTGATCAACCAGATCATCCTGACTATGGAGCCAACCATGAAATTTAATTTGTTTTGTTTAATTGATGCAAATGAGTTGATGTGTATTTATATGATGTGAATATGTATATGATGTGATATTATGTTTTCCACACTGTAGGCCATAATACTATATGCTGTTGAGCAGCAGTGTCATATAACACATTGCAATAGCTCCCTGGCAATGTGCATAAATGGAGGCTGAAATAAGATCACCAATCTAATTTTCATATTATTATTACAAACATAATCAGAGGGCTAGAGCGCATCTCTTAAAAAGGAAGGCTGAGAAATCTGAGCTTGTTCAGCCTAAAGAGAAAGTTTTAGTGAGGTCTCATTGTGGCCTTCCAGCCTTCCAGTATATGGAGGGGGATTATAAACAGGAGGGAGACTGATTGTGATAGAACAAGGAGGAACGGTTTTCAAATATAAGAGGTAAGATAGCTACTAGGAGGTTTTTTTTTTGTTTTTTTTTTTTTGCTTTGAGGATGGTGAGGAACTCGAACAGGTTTTCCAGGTATGTTGTTTATGTTCCAGCCCTGGATGTGTTCAAGGCCAGCTTGGATGGGCCATAGGTAACTTGATCTATCAGGTGGCCACTCAGACCATGGCAGGGGTTCTAAACTAGATGATCTTTTAGGTCCCTTACAACCCAAGCCATTCTATGATTCCATGAGTTTGTGATTCTGTTACTCTGTGACTTTATGGTTCTATCACTGCGATTAGCACTGAGGGCCAATGTCCAGCCTACTTCATTTTTTCTATTTTCTTTCCCAGTTACATGTAGTGGATTATTTAAATCACATATATATTTAGTGCATCTCATCATATATTGTTTATTTTGCTTGAAGATAGGTCCATCCTTGTGAAACAATCAAAGTTAGACTCTGTTGATAGATGTCTTCCACCAGCCTTTGCTTGTACTCACAGCTGCAACTCTAAAAGATAGTCCATGTACTGAAAAGCTCTTGGAAAACAGTAAGTGGCTGCTGGAGTCTTTAGTTTAGAAGTGGTTCCCATTGGCAAAAGACAAGGAGAGTAAAGTTTCTGTGATAAATATAGATAATCATTTGAAAAGTGCATATTTAGACTGATACAGTAGGTAATTTGGAAGTGAAGCCAAATAAATGTACTCAGGATATTTTCTGATGAAATCAAGACACTTGCACTAACACAAGGAAGAATTTTGGGTAGATGAAACTGATCTTTAAACTCATTCTACCATTTTTTTGCAACACATCAATCCACGATATAAAGTTCTGCTCAAAGGAGAGAAAGGTCGTCATTCCTTCAGTAGGTTGTTTTTTAAAAGTTGAGTGTTTCTGTTCAAGCATGTGTTTAATAAGAAATGAGAAGTTCAATTTAAGCCAGGGTAATTGAAGATAAATTTTCAGAACTACTAAATTACAGCTCATTTTTCTCATATTCAAAATGGGAGTAGTGAGTTTTGCATGTCTTCAATATGACCAGTCAGGTTACTATGAATGTGTGTCTCAGTTTTACAGTTTCTGAAGATGAGAAATGCTTTAATAAGTTGAAAATAAGTAACGTTGTTTATTTCTGTTTGGGGTAAATTCTTGTGGTGGTAAAATCTGATTGCTCCCTCAGATTTTTCAGATAGTTTATCTTTCATAAACAAAAGACAAACTGTTTTTGTCCTTGTCTGGCTCTCACCTCATCACTTAGAACATGTTCTATATTCATTATACTAGTGTCTAAATTTGCTTTTTAGGGCCATTTCTGTATACTTTTGTGTGTTTAGGCACAAAGAAGTGCCAGTTGATTATTATTTTTTTTAGTTACACTGAATTTGAAATAGAAAAAAAAAAAAACAGAAACAGGAAAAAATTGTTTTTACTAGTAAACTGCAAACACGACATGGAAATCATAGAGGAAATGTGCAGACTGCATGTAATACCAACATAACTTATTCTTACAAATTGTATTATGTCACCAGAGGGACACTTTAAAATGAAACCTTTCAAAGTTTTCAGATATTTCAGTGGCATACACATTTATAGCTAGCAATTAAACACAGAAATTATGGATAGAATGCAATTGGAAGTGAAAATCTAAAAAGTCTGCACTGATCTAAGAAGACAGTCTGATGCAAAGCATCATCTCCCAAAGGCCCTTCTGTCTACGTAGTTTTGAAACATACACTAAACCAGCTGCCAAACCTTGCTTTTAAATGGAGGCTACAGAAAAGGTGTTCTGCATTTTCAGTGCATGCCTCTTTACAAAGGAACGAAGCACTGTCTGGCTGCCATATAGGCAGGCAAAAGGGAGCCAGCTTGCAAGTGATTAGAATAATGAAACTGGAAAGGATTAGCCACATTATCCAAACATGAAGCGATAGGCTAGTCAAACTAATCCCTGAGGAATAGTTAAAGGAAACAAATGACATGATAGTCATAGGGTTACTTCTCAGTAAGATAGCATTAGAGCATGTGGTACTTACACTCTAGTTCTGCTCACATATTTTTTTAAAAGCATATGCAAACAGCAAGAAGGTAAGCCGATGGATCAGGATGACAAGACTGAGCTAGTTTTATTTCAGATTCTGTATGTCTTATCTGACTTTTAAAAATAATTAAAGTGTTATTAGACTGACTGATATCAATAGAATATCCACATCCTGTGGAGCCCTTAATTGCAGGAAAAGAAGGGTAATGATCCAGATTTTAATATGACTGTGTCTATTGTGCCCTGTTGGATAGATTCATTATGCAGTGAGTGAACATTTTTTTTCCCTCATTATTTAATTATTTTGGAACTGTAAGAAGTAATTCCAGTGCTAATCACAACATTTATGCTTTAGAAGGATGAATTAGCCCCAGACCTTTTTTTCTTTTATATAAACTCATCATATATGGAGATGATATCCCTGTCCTGTATTCACATGTTGTCAGATTTCTATCTATTCAGAAAAGTTGCTGAACCTATTAACATTAAAAACAGGTGGAAACAAAACATGTGCTGAGTATTTGCAGGAGACCTGACCAAAGTCCACTGGAGTCAAGGAGGGTCCATCCAAATTCATTTTTATTCTGTAACTGGGAATGCAAAATGAAAATAAGGGCTCTGTTCTTGTTGAAATTACCAAGCATACATGGAAGGACATAGATCAAGGGCAAAACAGGAACTAAGCTGCTACTAATGATCCTCTTGATGACTTCAGACTGCCCTGTATGCAGGGGCATTTTGCTGTGAAGGTGAAGGGCTCCAGCAGAGCTGTTGTCTTGGACTCAACACATGCTTGCACTGTATTTGCTCACCTCATGTAAGAGCCCTCATACTCTGCATTTTTTTCCATTAGAGTTCTAGAGAATGTGGATACCAAACACTATATTGTGCCAGAGACAGCTAAATCCTGAGCAGTGTCTCTAGTTGATATATGCTGCATTATTCACAGGGATATCAATGGACAATTGCAAATTAATCTATGGAGTTTCTTCTTAGCCGCCATTAGTTGCTGGCTTCCATTCTGAAGCTTAAGGGTACTCAATCCTACTACATTTCTCTCTCAAGTTTAAAGTGTTAATGAGCATTATCATTGTTCATATTCTGATCTCACCTTGTCAGAGATCCAGTAATCAATTGGCTTCAATAACATCTTTTCACAATGATTTCTCCAGGTTAATTACATGTGCTATCTCAAAAGTATTTCCTTTCACTTTTTATCAGCTGCTTGATAGAAGTATTTTTTGTAACATCTTTAGAAGAGCTGAATTTAGGAAGAGCTTATCAGGTTCTGAAGGAGTGTAATCATCCATTCCTTACCAAGTGATATATTAGATCATTTATTTGTGGCAAGACAGACATTTCAATAGTGCTTATTGTTTCCCATAATGAAAGGTTTAAATCTTCCTTTAGGTTCCTCTGAAATTTAATTTTTGTTGATGGAGACAAGCCAGTTTGTGCAAGATTTTTTTTTATGTCAGGGCTTCAGAAATCCAAAACTATTAATTATATTTTTCCACTCTATAACTCTATGTTGTGAAAAAAGGAGGTGGAAGAAATCAAGTACAATAGAAGCTTTCACACACCTCACCTTTAAAAACAATAAATTCCTTCCCTTTAGCAGGATTATTTATTGAGCTGCTATTTAGTCACTGAAAAGGGATTTTGTCATACGCTCTACACCACTCATGAAAACTGCATCCCATTGTATTTCTGTATTTGCATTTGGCAGAAGTGCACAATACGTATGACAAATTTATCTCCTTGGCCAAGTTAACCCCAGAAATACTCTTTCTACAGGAGATCTAAGGTTCCATGAATACTGTGTTTTTCAAGACTGAATGTCTTATACATGAATTCCCTTCAACCCACTTTTAAGCAGTTGTTTTTAGAGTACAACTAACCATAATTAAGAAAACTGCTGTGTCAGCAAAATATATTTATTGTTGGTACAATGTATTTATGTTTCATCCAAATGGCTAATATAATTTGTACATAGTACCAAAAGACTTTATCCTGCAGTCTTTTCTTAGGCAATACTCACAATGTCAGAATACAGCCTCCATAGTTGCATCACTGTACTTGTTTCCTTCATTTCAGTTTTCTGTTCAAGAAAATCTATACCTTCTCTTCTCATCTGCAGTGCATTCTGACGTCACAGACAAAGAGCCAAACAAATTTTCATTTGAGGAAAATCGATGATTTATGATATCTGACTTCAAGAAGTGTTGTTTCATAAAAATGATAGACAATGAGGCACTAATCTACCAAGATGTCTCTGGATTTCAGTCCACCCTTAATATCATTTTCCAGCAACCAAAGCACTGTGTGACAAAATGGTTCTGAGTTCTTTGGAGCAGTTACCTCATTTTTCAAATACACAGAATTCATCAGCAAGCTGGCAATTTCACAGTGTGTCTAACAAATAGGAAATTATTCAGAAAGTATTATTGGAATATTCAGAAACTGCTATTCACTCAGCTATTCTAGTGGCTCAGATCCTAGAAGGCAAAGTGGCTTGACTCATAAACTTTAAAAAGAAATCTAATGATATGTAAACTAATCTCATGATCTGGAGGCACAAACCATGATTTTTACACCATTCAGTCTGGCAGTGCTTCCACTGGCAGAGTAGAATGGGCAAGGGAACAGGTGTTTAGGGAGATTGCAAACAGCAACATTTTTTTTTTTTTTTTTGTCTTCTACATGGGTTTATTCAGAGAAGACTGCTAAGGTAATTCCACATAAAATTTCACAAGAATGTTTATTCCCCAAATAACTGCTTCTTTTCAGATCTCAGTACTGGAAATGAATGAGTCTTTGCTGCCCACAAATTGCAAAGGACCAGAAAACTCATTCATGAGTTACCTCCACTGAAAACCAAAAACATGTACATCTGTATCTGTGTGCACATATATACTTATTTGCATGTACATGACCCAGATTGAGTCTTTATAGCTAGTTTTCCCAGGACTGTATTCCATCTTCTCTCGTTTTCTATTACCCCCAGATTGACATTGCGATATATGTAGGGATGAACAAGCTAGAAAATGCAAAATGCTTGAAATACAGGATTAATTTCACTAATCGTCGTATTATTTTGATAGTATTAGGTCACTTGCTGGATTCCTGCCTACTTCTTACCGGTGCTGTTCTGTGTTACAGAAGTATCCTTTGCACTTCAATGTGAAAATATATTCACCCGTTTCCATCCTCTCCCACATCTGTGTCTGAGCTTTTGTATAATGAAAGTGATGCTCACAGGTTGTAGTAGTTGTTTGTCAAGCTGTGGCAGAATGCCTGACTCTGGTCCTGTGGCTGTAAGAACAGAGGGAAACTTCATCCTTCTTTCCCATCAGAAGCATATGTCATGATTCATTTTCCCTGTTAGCTTATCACAATGTAAATGTCTTTTATTAGCTGCTGTGGACCTCCTCAGCTGTTCAGCTGTTGGACTATTAATACTGAGCACAATTGGGTCACCTCATTCTCTTTGCTTGTAGGACTCCAACTGGACTGAAGGGATCTACTGAACCTGCAGTTTGCCTTATAGCAGATAAACTGAATATCTGTCCCTTATAAGACTGTACTTGTAGACATGTGAAAATGATGCTCACAGCTCATTTCATCAATGATTGAAGCAAATACTCTTCCATTTCATGTCAGCTGTTTGTGCTAAGCAACAGAATAAATTTGCACAGGTGATAACTTCAGGAAAAATAGATATGTTACCATAGATTTGAAACTCCACTCTTACAAGCCTCCACAAAATCTGATATGACCGTACTAGATAATCTAGGTGAATTCTTTTGCACAAGGAATTAACACTTTTCACAAATGTTTGTATAATGAAGCAAATTTGCATTACTGTTACCTCATGTGACTCTCACACCTTTTATTTTAATTTTATTCCCTAATCCTTCCTGAGAGCTAGGAAGAAATATGCTTATTGCTTTCAACACCAAATCTAAAGATTGTGTGAGAGTCATGATCTATTTAAATTATGCACTCATTCACCTCATTGGATGCAGTATGTATATTGCAATACATAAAAGCATTCGTGAAGATGTACTGTTTTTATACGGAGAGCAATGCAAACATTCTAAGTGGTACTAGGTGAGTTTCAGATGATATCCAGTTATTTATGCTGTAAGCTAGGTTACTGCAAATCTGTAAAGAAAGACTCTCAGAGGAATTCTAAGTTTGTATTCTGATGCTGTCATTTATAAGCTATTTTAGACTCACTTTATGTATAAGAGTCTGCTTCACATTTCTTGGAACAGGTGATGTTATAACGTGCAATTTTTTTTCCTCAGCAGCCTTTAATATATGGTACACGTATTACCTTCTTATTTTAGGTAACACTGAAAATGATGCCTGTAGTAAAGGCTGACTAACAATTTCCACAATAAAACTCTTGCTCATTATATTGTTAAACTTAAACTGTTCAGAATGAAATCTGTGATGCCAGATAGCTGCCTCATGTTTCATATTTTGGGAAACTTTCAGATACAAAAGGTACAGCCATTTCCAAGAAATAAGCCAAGAAAAGTCCATGGTTTTGCACATTCACTGGGACAAGATCTCCTGATTAACAGTGAATATAGCAATGGGAAATCAGAAATAATAATAATAATAATAATAATAATAATTATATAGATTGTACCCTGTGTAGACTACACACAGTCATTCTGTGTAACATAGACAACTTTGGTGATGCCATAGTGTGTCCCTAGTCTTCAGATCCCTGAATATGGGATCTCTTCAGAATGAAAATGGCAATTTTTTGGCTCACACAGTCTATTTCCCTTTCAGGGGGACCAAAGACTGTAGGACAAAAGTAGCTGATGCATGTCAGCTGAAGAGTAGTGGAGGGGAGGGAACTGCTACTCAAGGGGAAATGAGCTGGAGGCCATGTGTGTTGGCAAGGTGACACATCACTATGCTGAATAAGAACAGATGGGCAGGGATAGCAACAAGAACGGGGATCATCTTCAGCCCAGGGATCACAGATGACATGACCCTGGTGATGGGCTAGGTCTAAGGCCAAACCATAAAATTAGGTCAGTAGTTAAGCTTTAGAAGGTATAAGGCATAGCTGTAGCAGAACACAAAATCTGGGGCAAGAGTGGAAGCTCAGAAGTTTTTTTTAAGCATCGCAAGGGGCCCTGACAGGGATTCTCACTGCTTCCCTTTCTGCAGCTGTGACCAAGGGCTGGGAACTTGAGCAACCAAAGCCCTCTGAATAAAGTAACCACAGAGATGGTTGGCTCTGGCACTGCTGTGCTTAACCCTAAAGTGGAGGTGAATGTAGGCACCAGGTGCCCATCCGCACCTAGGAGCTGGAAATCCTTCAGCATCACCCCCACACGACCCCCTTGAGCTGTGCTTCAGCAAGGCTGTACTCTGCTCCCATCTTTCTTTCAGGTGCTGCTCAGGGTGGAAGCTATTCCTGTACCACTCCACATACCCTTCCATGAGTACAAATACAACCAACTAGCACATAGCATTTCCTTCTTCAGTATTAGGCACTCAGAAATATTCATTTTCATTTTCATTTTAGGTGAGGCACAAAATGAACTTCCTGAAGAGGTTGGAAGGTGTGTCAAGAAAAGAGATTATTCAATAGTCAAGGCACACTGGAAAATTGTCTTTTACATTTGCCTTCTACTGGAATGCCTGTGTGGGACTAGGCTTCAATCTTATACAGTTCACTGCTTTGTCTGCTCTTCATTATCCTTATAACCTATTTGATAGCTTTCTCATTTGCAAAGTGTCTCAGACATAACTGTGGCTGATTGCAATGCTGTAAATAATGTGAAATAAAAGCATGTTTAATGGTATAAGATACTAAATGTCCTAGAAAATTGGGATGTAAGCATTCAACTCCGGGACCCAAAATTAATGGACATTTGGCTCCTTGACTTTATGGTTTAGCTTTCTTTGTGTAAAAAGATTAAAAAAAAATAATTCCACTCCACACAACAACTTGTAATGCTTAATTAGTTTAGATTTGTGGAATCCTGTGATGACCATTTCAAAGGAGTACACAGCAAAATTCTAAACTCTTGACTCAGTGATGGCTTAAGCAGAAGGCTTCAGGTAAGTCTGGGTATCACACTCAGCTTTATGGTACAAGGATATGTCCAGTTCACTGCAAAGGAAGAAATGCTGATAGGATGCTTTTAAGGCAAACTGGTCAAGTAAATTGCAAAAAATTGTACACAATAATACAGACCTGCAAAGTTATCATCTTCTAGTCTGAGAATTCCCCTGTATTTGGTCAGAAAGGAAGAAGACATGAATGTTTTGTGAGAGGAAAAAGACTGTGGAACTAATTTGCAACTGAATAGTGTATTTTTCTACCAGAATTATTTTTTGGTTATCCTACCAGTAGGTCAGTAGGTGATAAACAAAACTTCATTATATCCAGTACCATCAGAGACCAGACTGAATAAAATTCATAACTCAAGGTAGAGATGTTGCTTCAGTCCAGTTAGTGAGACACAGATTTAGTCACAGGAAAGTGACTGGAAAAGTTTCATTTTCAATATGAGAATCTCAGCATAAAGAGGCTTAGATAATTTCATCAGGAATACCTGCCATCTATGTGCTTCTTGCTCACATGAGTCTTCCATTTATCCATTCTGTGTTTACTCTTATTGTACTATTGACCACAGCTTTATCTGAGTATTGGCAATGGTGATTATAGAACTACTTTAGTTTGATAACCTTGTTCTGTTTATTAGGGTTACACTTTGAATCTCCAGGCTTTGACTTATTATACAATTAAAAATGATTTAATTTTATCTAATTTTTATCATGCTTTGTTACTCAAAGCTAGTTAACAAAAGTTAAATAAGCTGTTAATGTTAAGCCTATGTTTATATGCCTTGCTGAATCCCACCCTCAACAGTGATGCCAAATGACTACCCGACGTTATCTAGGGTTTTATAACTGTCTCTCTTATTGTTGCTTGCTAATCTTTTTAATGCTTTGTTTGCTTCTTTTTTTTCCCTTGCTAAACTCCGTACCCTGGAGCCTGCTCTATTTTTCTGTATCATGACTGGTTCATTGTTTATTTAGCCAGGCTATTGTCTAAGCTATATTAAAATTGTCCTCGGAGACAGGGTGACACCCATAATGCATGTAGCCTTATTACAGCTAGAGGCACAGCAGAAAAGCACTACTAATTTATTACAACAGACAGTGTAACCATTGAACCCAGTTCAGCCTTGACCAGAGGACCCAGGTGGCTTAGCCATGCAAAATATGTCTCATTTGTATCTACCTATTTTGCATTCACAGCTGATACATAGCTACTGAGAATATGCGGCTATAAGGAAATAATAGTTCATAATAGTGATAGGTAGAAATGGATGAGGTGTTTTTAAATAGGAGATTAGCTTTGATAGTCACTTTTTCCTTTAGGATCGGGTTTTTACAAAACTATTGTAGTCTTTGGGCTGATATTGAAGAAAATACAAAGAGGAGCATGAGATCAGGAGAATGAGGGAATAGCTCTAAAGCAGTAAAATGAGGAACAGTACAAATCTTCTGAAATGACTGGGACGATTATTTGCATCTTTTATTATGGTCAGTGATAGCTATAAGCAAAATCTATATGCTGCAGATATCTGAGAAAAGAGTTTTGTCTCTCATTTACTGGGGCCACAATTTCATTTGACCAGATCAATATCTGGAAGAGGAGTCTTGAGTCATCCCAGTATAAGTGTTGTTTATCCCACTGACAGTTTCAAATTCAGTGACTGCTTCTCATGTCACCTGCATTCAAATATGCACCTGTAATCAGTCTTCCACAGGGAGAAAAAAATAAGTAATGTCATGATGAGGACCAGGTGAGGGAGCAAAAAATATCACCCCCAAGGAGAACAAAATGTAGATGTAGCAAGAATAGAAACTTGTTTGTACCAAAAGCAGTTAGTACCCAGAAGAGTATGGGAGTGGCTGCACACCAAATTAGAAATGGAAGCAGCACCAAATCCTGAGATGTTTAGTGTTTTTTTTCAGAAGTCTTCTCTCCTGGCTCTGATGGCAACTTCAAAGCCAAGAGAACTGGCTGATAAGAGGGCTGGAACCTGCAGATGTAATGAGTGCATCTACAGATATTAACACAGGGAAAGGAAAAAGAAAAAAAAAAGTGTTCCATTTTACTGCAAACTATTTTAGCCCCCTATTAAAAAGCAGAAAAGAACATCCAAAAATAAATAGATTTCCAGAGTCAGGTGTAGTGACAGCTTTCATGTTAAAAAGTCCATGACATATGAAGAGAGTTAACCAAAGTTTTATGCACTAAGCGTGAAATAGGAAACGCAGTGCTCATAGTCACTGGTTAAGATCCTCTTATCTCCCTGTGGAACGAAACTGAACTTTATATGTTTCTGTTGCTGGCAAGGCAACCTACTATGGTTATCAGAAATACAGAAGAAAGTCTAGTTAGAGATTTTTCCCCTCTTTGGCTTCTATGCAACTGTAGCTGATTAATCCAAGTCAACAGAAAAGTCAGTGCAGATTAAATGAGAGGATTTTGTTGTTTTCTCCTCCACCTCCCCTATTTTTATGGTGTTCTGGTGCTGCAGAAGTATGGGATACTGGTGCATTCTCTTGTTCCTATATATCAGAAATTTGTGCAGCTGTCATTACAAAGTTAAGAGTGCTATTTTAAAATGATAAATATATACTAATCTGGTTATGGGATGATTTTTGCTTTTACAAAAGAAGAACCAATAGCATTAAGATCAAACCAACCCCTTTACACCTGCTTTAATCATAGCTGACTCACTTAAAGTTGAGGGAGGTTAAAGAAAGCAAATGGATCACAAATTTAAGATGGCCTTTGTCTTAGCTTTCTTGGAAACCCCTGGTAAACCTGTTCTCTTCCCTGTGGCAAGGTCATGACAATCTTGTTTCCCTTTCTTTTTTTTTCTTCCAGTAAGCTTGTTTCAAACTTATTTTTATCTTTGCTTTAAGCTTGTAATCCTCCATTCCTTTCTCATCTTGAATCAGACCTAAGTCCTCAGATACAGTGTAACCAAACTTTCAATGTCTAAATGCCCCTCTGCAATTCTTTACAAAGGGTTTGAGTTTACAATTAAAGTCAGTCAAGTCAGAAAGTCACAGAGCAGACTTGCTTTCAAATTTTGGTCTATTAACAAGTGATTGAATGATATAAATGTTTTCAAATTATCCTTTGAATACAATTCATAAAACAGACAGGCAAACTGCACACTTGGGTAAATCCAAACAACAAATAAGCTGATATCTAGACCAGCAGTGACCATTGCTAATTCAGGAAGCTCTTTGACCTTTTGGTTCAAAGTGCTATTACTGTGCGGTACCTTTTACAGCTGAAAGAGCACATGTTAGAACAAAGAGCAGAAGGAAGGCTTTTAATATGATCTAATACACCTGGGATGCAGGGTCCAGATGTAAGAAATCTAACTGAGAGCAATAAAGGGGGAATGAAACGGCTAAATTAGTAGCAAATTTCTTTACAGAAATGTTGCTCAAAAAAGAAAATAAAATAATTCAGTAAAGAAAGGGCCAATACACAGGCCAAGAAAATTCAAAGATAGTACTGAAGTGCAGAAAGTCTGTTATAGCTCCTCCAGCTTCCTCAAATTTAATGGGCATTTAAAAGCTCAGGTCAGTGACAATTAAACAGCTTCACATTTCTGGGTAAACAGAGCATAAGACAGATGCTAAGCACATCACTTTTTACTGAAGTAAATGAGTGCTGAGAACATCCATCAGTTTGTGAGACAGAGTCTTAGAACATTAACTTACACTCATATGAAGTGCCAGCTGAGGGTTATGCAAGACCCTGGCTTCTGTGGTTTAGGTCTCTCTTTATTCACTTGTAAACAATTAGACTTTTGCTCCAACCTCTGAGAGCAAATTTAACAACATAAAAAATGAGTCTAATTAAGGAGTCTACTGATGCCTGGAATTTATAGACCTGATTTGTGCCATGATTGGAACACAAAAACAAATTCTGAAAAAAATTGCTTGGATTTTTAATGCTGTTTTTTATTGGTTCTTTGATTTTGTTTTTATATTTCATTATTCTTATTGTTTTATTATTTGATTTTTAATTCCTGTCTTGACTTTCAATCTGTAACTAGATTATCATTCATATATGAAAGTGAGGAATAAGGTACCCTCTTCCTCTTGTACAGGTCTTCATGCCTATCAACTAGTAAATCACACAGAAACGTGCCCTTTTCAATGAAAGGTCAATGAGAGGCAAAATGTTTGTACAAGACAACCCGAAGGGGACAAAACTCATGATCTTTCTGCCCAGTAAGTGAATGACAGAATGGAAGGGAACAAAGTGAAAAGCATTTCATCCTTGCACAGTGAGAGCTGAGGGGATGCATTCTCAGACATGCTCATCATACACAGGATGAGGCACACTATGCTGGCCAACGGCTTCAGAATGGGTTACATAATTAACATTTGTAATTAACAAATAAAATTGGCAGAGCTGACTGTGTTTGGTAGTCTATAGATAAGGTTTGCAAAAAATATGACAGCGTTCTCTGGAATAACACTAAGCCAAGCTCTACTCACGGTCAAGAGAATTTCACATTTTTTGTCTGCAGGAAGGAACTTGAAGGTGCCCAATACAAAGAAATAATTTTGTTCAGCTTTCCAGTGACACTGGCAGTTTCCTGAAGGAGAATGCTATCTACGTATCATACTTCACATGTGGAAACGGTGTTATAAATCAAAAACAAACAACTGGAACAGCAAGAAAAGCCAAACCCAGACTCACTAAGTGTCCCCTAATACAAGTTTAACTAATGAGAACAGGTAGATCATGATCCAAAAGAGGTGTTTGGAGAATTCCGTGAGATTAATTTAAACTGATAGTTGATCACTGCAAATTTATTGATATTGACACAGAATCAATATTATATTTATCATATGTGCCTGTTGTGGGGTGCAATTTTTACTTGTATTGATGTCACAAGTACTAGTAGGTCTGTTTTTACAGCTTGATGTAAGAAATGATGGAATTTGTGTTTTGTTTTTGTTTTGTTTTGTTTTGTTTTTTAATGTAAAAATGTACTGGGAAACTATGGATATTTCTCATGGTTTAAAACTGTATTTTAAATCATTCTCAGTGGTTTTATGCTTCGTAGCATCCTGAAGAACTTTATTGAAGATTAGCAAGTTCACACTGGTACCTCTCAATTTTCCATTTCTGTAAGAAATACAAAAGATCTGGCTGGTGAAGCCAGAAAGTTCGCCTTTCAGAGACTGACAAGAGATGTTACCTGCTTGATATTTATACTGACTACAGACCTTTGTGAACTGTATTTATTTTTATTTGATTGATTGATAGACTGATTGATTTCTGAGACATTATAGCATTCAAATTTCCCACTCCCAGATTTTTCCCCTGCTACACTCTCCCCCAGAGTTTTTATGTTTTTTACATACTGGATCAAATATATCTATACCTATATCTATATATATAGATATTCTTTTTTTTTTTTTTTTTTTTTTTTTTTTTTTTTTTTTTTTTTTTTTTTTTTTTTTTTTTTTTTTTTTTTTTTTCCTCCTTGGATTTGAAGATGACCGAAAAGAAATACAAATTGGGGTTCTACTACTGTTGGTTCAGTTTGGTAGGAGTATACCTATATTTTAGGCCTCAGTGATTTTTGTGACTTTACCTTGGCGTCTGCTAATAACATTGAGAACCCATCATTATGTTTGGGAAATTATAATTTCAATTAGTACTATTTAATATTTTCAAACTTTTCTGAAATTTTAAAATAGGAAAAATATTGCACTGTCCTTATTTTGGTGCTGGTTGATTCCTCTGATAATGTTTCTCCCTGTAGGCGAGGTCACAGTGCTTCTGTACCTTCCAATATCAAGTGACAGCAGATTCCCACATCTTCCATTATTTTAGCAATAAAGTAAAGATTCCTGTTGACCATGATAGCTTTATAACGTGAGGCTAGCTATTAGTTTTGATAGCTACTAAGGTTCTACCCCCTAGAATACCTTGCTTTCAATTGCTTATAACTTTTTCAAAATCCTAATGCTTTTATTGAGAAAAATGAAATAAAAGAAAATCAACACAGTGGAGGTAAAGAATAAAGCCATAGCCCCACCAAGCTGCACGGGTGACTTCATTTTGCAGTAAGAGGACCTGCTATCTCAGACTCACATCTCTGTCATCTCCATTTCAGTAGTGTCCCTCCTTATCTGTTTATTGTCTACAACTGAAGGCAGCAACTGATATCTTTTTGTGCAGTGACCAAACCAGTAATCCTAAACCATTAGGTGTGGACTGTGCACTAATGTGGCAATAGAGGAAATCATCACAGTGACCATTAAATTACACAACATAATATTCTCCTAATTGGCAGAACTACATTGTAATATTTATTGGTTTTATTGGATTTCCAACTTTTATTATTTATTTATTTATTTATTTTTAGTGCCCGAGAAACAGATATTTAGACAGAATATAAAAGTCTTTTAATAGTGTGGTTGATCTCTTTTTCCTGTATACATCAAGATTTAATCTTTAATATATGTCGCACATTTCTGTTTTTCCTGTGGACTTTTAGCATGCTTTTCAGAGCCATCAGGATTGTGCAGAAAGATCATGTGCCAGGCTTGCCGTGGAGTACAAAGAGGAGGAGGAAAAAAACTGGAAGAAGACAGATGTTAACAGTAACCGAGATGCTGATGTATTTGATATTTGAAATGGCAAGTTGAGTTGAGGGATCCTCACTAAAAAATTTGAAGTTATCAGAAATTCTGAATTCATTTGAAATTCAGTATGAAGTTTTCTTCACCTGAGCAAAGAAACTCAGAAAACATTTCTGCCTTTTTAAAATATCCTTAACTCTCCTCCTGTATTCAGATAGTGCGGGAAGTGCATACCCTCAAGAAACTCACAAACAAATGAATGCATTCAGCATTATGGAAAGATTTGGAAAGCGTCACATGGTTAAAATTATTGAGAGAAAAGGACCACAGAGTGAATGAGGTAGATCTCCTAAAGAAGGAAAATAATTCAATCATGTAATAAAACCCTATTTTTTTTTATATACCTACACTTTGAAGTCCACATTAATTTTGCACGGACAACTTTAATTGTGGAAAAATCTGATGTGCTAGTTTTTAAATTTGCTTTCCAAAGTTGGCTTATGTGTGAACAAATGTAAAACAGGGTAGGCTGGCCCTACTTGAGGTACTTGGGGTAGTAAATAAAAACATCTGAAAAAGCTTTGACAATTACAAATTAAAATTGTTTATTAAATCCTCTTTTACAAATTAATCTTTATTACATACTAAGGCTGTTTATTAAATCTTAACACTTTCATAGGCTATATCATGTCCAGAGTATTTTTTTAATTATTTAATATATTAGTTTTAATCTTTGGAAGTGTTAACTTCTTTGAAGCTCTGGAGACTGTAGAGCACATTTTGGAATTGATATTTTTTCCAAATGGAAAGTTTCTTCTGTAACTGTGCATGGATTTGCATAGCTCATAGTAATTTTCTCCAGTCTTGTCTATAGTACTATATCTCTCTTGTAGGAATATTGTGTAATTCAGCATCTTCAGCTCAGTGGTTGGGAAGGATTTTAAAGTAAATGATGATAACACTGTGGATCGAAAAATACCTTTTTCACATACATGCTAGAAGATATTTATTTACATTTGGAGCTTTGTGGTACTGGAAGAAAGTATCCTGCCTGAGAATTTTTATATCACTTGTTCTGTATGAATCCATCCAGAGTGGGTGAGGAGGTGTTCACAGAGATGTACTTGTCTCTGGCCATGGATCCCTTGGGTTTCCAGTTTAAGCCTCTGCTTCTTGAGGAGGCACCACTGCTCAAGAGCATAGATTTTTCTGCTTCCAGAGCTCTGCTACAATGGGTTTTTATCCACGTTGAGCTGGGACCACAATGCCAGCTCCTGAGATGGGTAGTTAGATTTCCCAAAGCATCCAGAACAGCAGTGGTTTCCCTTGCAGCTCTACCACTTCCATTAAAGGACCTACAAGTCCTCAAATGGCTCCTGTATACCATCAATTACACCAGATTATTGCTAGAAAATCAAAAGCATATGAGAGAGACACAATTGTAAGATCTGACCTCTTCCCAAAGTAGAGAAAACAAACAAAACCAAACAAAAGAGAGAGCAGTGAATATGACTCTTTGGGGAAATGAGAATGTAAACTTGCCTTTTAACTTCAACAATATTTTTTAAGGAGAAAGGAACTTTTTGTCTTCAGAGCAAATTCTGTAACCTTCATTTAACCAGTAAAAAATGACTGAGGTGGGCAAGATTATGAAGGTGAAGTTCTGACAGATATTCTTCCATCCCTGCTAGGACAAAGGTTATGCTCTCGTCTTTTGTGTTCCCTGCCATTTTTTTTCTAGACAGCTGAACCATTCCTTCCTTAAGGTCTCTTTGGTCTTGGGCCCCTAAAAGCTCATATAACATCTTCAGCAGTTTTGTGTTTCTTTCCTCTCTCCCCCCCCCCCCCCCCTCTCCCTCCACTTTTTTTTTTTCTTTTTTTTTTTCTTTTTTTTTTCTTTTTTTTCTTACTTTTTTTTTTTTTTTTTTTTCGTTTCTCGCACTGAAACCTGTTTTGAGCTTCTTATAATGACTCGAGGTGGGCAAGCTTATAAAACTGTGGCAGCAGCAACAGCCTTGAAGAGGATACAATAACGCTGTACATTTGCTACAATGTTCTTAAGTATTTGCGGCATTCTGGCTTAAGCCTGTCAGTTTTTGTAAGGGCTACCTGTTACAATGCACCTAATTAGCTTACCGGCTATTTGGAGACAGTTCTACTGGTTTTTCTATCATCCCGTCTTTATTAAGTGAGCTGTTTCTGAAACGAATAGGTTCTTCATAATGATGAGGTCCTTTTTACGCTTATTAGTCCTTAAAGCAAGCCTCTTCTTATAGAACAAAGTTCTCTCTCTCTCCCTCTCTTCCTCTCTCTCCTCTCTCTCTCTCTCTCCTTTTTTCATTCCTTTTAGGACTTAGTCTGGAAGAAGTGAAGCAGCCGCCTTCTCCTTCTTCTTCTCCTTTTTTTTTTTTTTTTTTTTTTTTTTTTTTTTCCTTCTGCTGAAGCATTTTATTAAAAGTTTTTAGTGACTGCACTAAGAGCAAGGTGGCTGTGCCTTTAATCATTTTCATCTTTAAAACAGAACCTTATATTTTCACATCTTCAGCTGTCCCAGAGGGCAGCTAGGCCATCTTTAACAACATTAATTTCTCTTTATGACAGGACTAGTGCTGCCCCAGGTCTTCAGAACTGCCTAAAATGTCTGGAAAAGTAGATAATGAAGAGGATATTAGAATTGTAAACAAGAACAATTTGGTAATAAAAACCATATATTTTCTCCATAGGACTTTGGGCTTAATATTGCAGCAGCAAAAGTGTCACGAGTCATAATTTGTTGATGGCCACTGTACATTAGTTTCTGTAGAAGCATGTGCATAAAGGGCAAGAACTATTGGCTTTGCATTAAAGAACATCTAAGATGGGTAATTCTAATTTACTTGCTTTGATTAATCTCTTTTGTTTGCTTTTATCACAATGTAATTTCAAACACAGAGACACACACAAAAGAAAAAATAAGAAAAAGAAATAATAATAATAAAGAAATAAGAGAAAAGATCCACTTCTGCACTGTAAACCCCACAGTTTTTTAGTAAAGTCTGCTTTCTGTACCTGGAAGAGCTGGACAGGCCCCTTAGCCATGCTCTTCACCTGGACTGAAGCATTCCAGCCCCAGGGATCTGCCTCAGCTCTGCTGCTCTGCACAGTGCTCCAGATTCCTGAGCAGGGAGACAGCTGGAGGACTGAAATGTTGCTATCTTCACTGGTACAATTATATATTTTACTAGCTGCACATCCCTGCCTCTGCCTACCCATACATCCTTTATTGCTGACAGGGTTTATGAGTGTAATATGATGGAGTAAGAAACAGTAGATTTTTCCCCAGTAGCTGAGCACAGCTCTTTGTCCGCAGAGAATGTGGGAGGGCAGTATAAAATGGTAAGCATTGTAATCTGCAGATGTCATAAACAGGGCTATCTTTTCATCTTAAGGTGCACAGCCACTGAGAAAGTTCATGCTATACTTAACCTTTGGCCCTCTGCTGATCTTTTGTTGCTCTGCATTAGAGTGTTGAAACCTGAAAACATAATCCTTACAATACCTACCACCTTTCTGCAGTATGGTTTTCCTTCATAATTTGCATTGGCTGCTGCTAGCAGTCTGAACCATCCAGCTTCCTTCAACAGATTTTAGACTTTAGACTGCATTGGGGAAGGAAGGCAAGCAAAACAACCTCAAACCAAAATTCAGAGACCGTATTGAAATATTTCATATCAGTTGACAGCAACATTTTGTATTTCCTGTTAGAAAGTTATAGGCTTAATCAGTCGTCTTGTTTACTCAGAGTATGCAGTATTTCAGCACTAAATGTTTTAAGCTAATTGGTCCAGTACTAAAGTACCACATTATGCACTTTCGTGACTAAAATAAATTGGCTGCATTTCCTGGGATTCTTCCTAGAGTATATACATTTCTCTCTCTCCTACCCCATCAGGACAACAGCTTTTCTATCATTAATTCAACATCAAATTATTTCCTTGGTTACTCAGTCCTGAGGCTAATGAGCTGCCTGTGCTTGCATTTTGCTCCATTGTTTTTATCAGGGTTTGGGATGCAGGCATATCACTTTAAGGCTGGGTGGCAGGAGCGGGATCATTCCCCAGACAGGGCTCACTCAGCCTTGATACAAACTGAAAGGATAAAATGAGCGCTCTTCTATTATTTAGGCACCTGTCCAGGGGTTGGAAGAAATCCTACTTGTGCAGATTTAGCTAAAGAAAGCAGAGATAACCACCTTGCCTTCTGTGTCTAATAAGAAGTGAAAGGGGAGAAATAATGAGTATTACGCCATATTCCTCATGTAAAAGGCTGAGAAACAATACTTGCCGAACACTGGCAGCGATTCCAGTCATTTTCAAATGAAAAGGACTATTTGTTTCCAAATTACACCAGCCACTGGAATGCGTGCATAGATGGGTCCCAAATCCTCATTTTGTGAAGCAAAATTACCTTTCAGTAATTTAGTCACTGCGGGCTTTCCTCGTCGCCTGGGCAGAGCTATCAGATAGCTTGCAGCTGCAGGCTGAAGCGGGACCATTTTTTTCCAGGACAGGCAGTTAGTTAGTAGAGCCATCAGTGTGGCATCTGTCATCCCGCTAGGCCCAAATTGTTTTCTATGATGGATGTCACAGTCTGTATGATCAAAATAGGAGCCCTGCTGCTTTTAATTGCAAAATCGGAGTACTTGCACATTTGTTATTATGCTGAGGTTATTACCTCACACAAAATGAATTAACAGGTGAAAATAATTGATGAGAGGAGTCTTGGGATTTTTAGCCTCTTCAAAGAGACTTTGTAATTATGGCATAATGAATGTTCTGAGACATATCTGTGGGGGGCAGCATGAGACCACCAAAGATCTCTTTAGATTGATGATAAATTCACCGAAATCTACTGTAATACTGCTTAAATTTACTTAGCAATTAGTTTAATAGGCCTACATGATTCATGATAACGTAGTGAGAATTTTTAAATAAGTTTGTTCCATCCATCTATAAATTAAGCCGCTTACCTCAGCTTTCTTCCCAAGGTGATGGAATATGTTAACTAATCAGACTTTCTGAAACAAAGATGATATTGGGCAGGGATTTTGGTTACTGAAACACATTTCTATTCAAACACTTTGCTGCTTTCATCTCACACAATGCAAATCCCTCTGACCCCTCTACCCCCCCACCCTCCATTCCATTCTCAGTTCCTCTCATCAAATTTTGTCCAAATATAGTATTGATAGTCCTTCAGCACAAGGAGACTGTGTAGTTGTCCTGTGAAGTAAATCACTCAAGCATTTTGTAATCTGAAGTAATTGTTCCTGGCTTTCTGTCCACTATTCCATTCAGGCTTGGTCGTGTTTCAAATTCATTCAGCCCTTGAGCACAGGCAGACTGATGTACTCCAGCCCATCTCCCTTTCCCTCTCACACTCCTTCGTGGCACAAGGTGTCTGCAGCACGGTGCTTTCTTGCCCATCTGTCCTGCTGATGCTGAGGGGAAAATGTGCTTTTATTTCATTTTTCAGTTACTGTATTAAACAAGCAAGAACAGCTCACTGAGGAGAAGATCTGTACGTGATGTCCATTCAATTACGTGCATAAGCTGATTTTAACTATCAGATTTTAAAAGTGACAAAAAGTAAAAATGGTCTGATTAATTCAATAACCAGTAAATAATTCACCATATAAAACTCACAGGGGAAAGCCTCCACATGGTGTATGAGCAAAGTTCACCCTTTTTCTGTTGCACATTACGTTATTGACATACCAGATACATTCAAACACCTCAAGGTTACTCATTAATTTGCGAGAGTTGAAATCTAATTTAATTGCAGCTACTACTGACATCCTGAAGATTCTACAATAGAGTTTGTAACAGATCTGCCTTTGGTTCAGACCGTGGGCTGAGGAAAACACGCGACAGAGGAAAGGAGAAGTTGCTGCTAATTAGAAAATAACCAAAAGAAACCTATCTTGGGAACCTGGCTGATAGGTCACATGGGGTTGTCAGTGATTTACCCGACTTCCATAACCTCTCCCCACACTCAAAATACATTATTTATTATCGTCCCAGGAATAAGGCACAAAAGATTATGTAAGATCAGATATATACCTCTACGCACACAATGTGCTTTCCTCGCAAGACAACGGCACTTTGTTTTGTGAGAATTCCATTTATTCTTGGGAGAATTTCTGACTGTGGCTTTGAATGGTTTTCTAAATAATATGTACATCACCCTGGTGAGCTAGGAGGATATCATAACTTTGGGACATGCAGGTGTTGTTCTGTTAATCCTTTTAAATTCTTATTCCCTTTCCTCATGCACACACCATTAAAAAAAATAAAATAAAATCTTCGTCTTCGTGCTTTCTTCTTTATATTATTGTAGCTACATTTTACATCAGTGGTTTTGTCTCTTTATCCACATCATGCATTCTTTTCAGATTTACTGTAGATGTTTGGTATTTAAAAGTATATAATATCAAAGGGTCTCAAAAAAAGAAAAACGCCTAGCAAGAAAATATAATAAATGCAAGACAAGTAGTGGATTGCCCCACATGTGAAGCGGACTGTGGTAACTCATATCAGGCTTCCTGTCACTTGCTGAGACATTTTTCATAAACCCTCACACGCCTGCATTTATCTTTAGTATAAACCCCAAGATGAATTCTCCAAAGACATTAACAATAGATAAATGCTTATTAAACAAAACAGAGTATTCAAAAAATAAGTATAGCGTAAGTATGAGGCACAGTAAGATGTTTATAAAATAGAATATATGTTGTCTTTTTGCCTTAATGCCATATGCTGCTCTCTGATAATTTTTTCAACATTTGGTTATAATTTTAATAAACATGAAATGAAAGAATACCAAAAGCTCTAGTTTAAATCATATCACCTCTGGGGCCAGTTTGATTCGTAATATATAGGTGAATTCTCTGGGTAGCTTATAATAGCAGCATGAAAATTAGGGAGAAACAGGGCCAAGGAAAGATGAATTTCGATGTATTTCATGTCAGTGAACACTACAATATTGGTATGAAAGTCTTTTTATTAAAGGCATTTCAGGATGCAACTCAGAACCTAACTTAAAGAACGGGAGAATTTAGCATTTAAATCCCTGAGGAACACGAAAAAATATATTGAACTAATTGAAAAAATAAACAACAACAAAAACATAAAAATACACTCACAAAAAACCTAAAACAAAAACAAACCACCTACAACAAAACAACAGAATGGAGGGGAGATATCAAAATTGTACATGGTTTATGATCACTTTGCAACAAATCATACACAAAAATGTGCTGTATAATTGACTGCAAAAGCAAATACCAGTTGTCTCTTGCTTTTGAATGCACTGTGCATGTACAAATGTCTATATGGTGCCCAGTGACTACAAACAAAGAGTTTCAAATAGAGTGTGTTTTTTTCTAAATCTGGTTCTATAGCTGCACATTTGATGTGTTGTTTAACAATCCTGGAATGTACGATTGACAGAATAAAAATAAGATAGCTGCATTATTCATGTATCACTATAAAATATTGGGGAGGTTATGGTTTGTGAATTACTCACGTCAGCAGACAAATCCAAATCCCACAATTACTATCTAAAATTGCAAGGTTAATATGTAATGAGGTTGCAAATTAATCTCATGGATGATGTAAGAATGTTAGCATTACATGTAACCTCAGTCTTGATAGCCTTTCATTCAGTAATTAAACTGAATTTGACTCTGCTCTGTTTTCTTTAGATGGCCCCTGTTCCTGTGTAATACCCCATAGGATCTCCACACCACTGATGTATTACATTAATATATCATCAGAAGCAGTTGTCATTCCAATGATGTATTAGTGTAATACATGAGAATGAGACTCACTGATGATGTATTTAGTCCTTACAATATGGCATTGTCCAGGGAAGCAAGAGTCCAATAAGAGATTCATTACAATTACAGTATGAAGTCAGCTAATGCACTGCAGGTTGAGATATACATTTCTGCTACCAGGCAGGTAATTTTGATGCTAAATCTGGTGTCTTGTGATGGTTTCTGGTGCTATAGACTACAAAAATTGTGATTGCAGTAGAAAATAATTCCAAAAATGGACAAGCCCTCACATACCTCTATTTACATCTCTGTTTTTCTGCTCTGCCACTCCTAGTGAGCTGTGTACAAACTGTAAGCTGATTTTTCCTTTCTCTTCCTCCTGGTGTATTTCACTGTATTAAAACCATAAGCATCTTAGATCTGGCATTTGCTTTTCACTGATGACTAAAAAGAATTTGTCACTTCCTGGAATATCCCATAAACAAATATTAATTGAGAATAACGATAAGATCTGCATTCTGTTTTGGGCATAAAGTAGACTGCTGACTTGATAGCTTGTCGTTGGAACATTCATAGCTGCTGAAGCTCTCCTTTCGCAGTAAAAAAAAAAACAAAAAACTGTGAATCACTGATACTGCTGAAATAAGAAATCTTTTTTTCTCGCTTTTTGTTTTAATGAAGTCTGTATTTGGACAATTATTTACTCTTTTATAAGAAGTGGCCGTTGTTGCTGGAGTTACCAAAAAATGGAGATTTGAAATAAAGTATTTTGTTAATTGATTTCTACTGGGTTTTCAACTAATAGACTTGGAAAAACATACTGTAAATGCAGATGAATAAGAAACCAACATTCAGTGCACTCTAACCAACCCCTGCTGCTCTTCCTGAGAGGACAAAAAGTGAGGAAGAGAAAAAAAATTGGGACTTTCAAATCTTTATAATATAGGGCTTATATGCAATAGAAAAGCAGTTTCTACTCAGTCCTACAGCCTTTGATTGCATCATAAATAAAACAGTAGTGTGAGTCATCTTGGACATACAGTGTATTGAGATACTGACTAGAAGGACAGTTGAGAAGTTAAAATTATGATGGCAGCCCCTTAGGCTGGTGATGACTGGACACAAAGTGTAGTGATATGCTCATTTACTGAAGAGGAAAGAAAAACGTGCAGTAGTTTTATAGCTTCTTCTGGACAAAATATCTTGATGAAACCATTCATGTTTCAAAGAAGCTTGTTGTCCTTATTGCCCTATGATGATTAGATCAGGCAGAAGAAATAAAAAAGAAAAAAAGACAGAACGCTATTGAAATACAAAGGCAGTCTGACAAACTTCTCTTGGCAACAGCCTCTGGGCCAGGAAACCTGATTTCACCTCAGCAAAAGGAAAGATAAAGGAATAAGGTAAAATTGGCGGGTAATGGAAGTGACACATGACGAGGTAGAGAGGGGTGCAGGTATCATCAGTGGGTCTGCACTGATTAATATATCTGTAAATAATTTCACGTGTCTTTCAGATGTGAGTATGAGTGTGATTGCTGTCACCTTGTAGTGTGATGGTAGCTGTAGCTTCAACAAAGGCTAGCAACCCATGTCCCCTCAATGTTAACACCTTTCCTGTCATATACTGTTTTCACTGGTGTTGGTCAGATGAAAAGCAGTAATACTAGGCCTGTAGAAGCCTTACCATAGTGATCCCAATCACTTGAGTGATGGCTTATGTGCTGCCAGATGATTCTCACCTAGTTGCTCATTCCTGGAATGGAGTTAAGGGTTTACCACATATCGATGTCTATTTAGTTGGGTTTGATATCTGCACCCGGATTTGGCCCTTGGTATGATAAATTCCACATCTATATTGCAATTCTAGCATTTCTCAGACAAAGATTTTGAACATACTGGAGAAACAGAAGTGTCAAGCAGTTTATGGCCTTGTAAAAGAGAGAAGATGGAAGAGAAGCATTTGGCCTCTTTTGTGCTAGCGGCTGGTGCAAATGGAGTTTGAGATGTCACTCCCCCAAGCTGCTGAGAGGTGGTAGATCTCCGCCTAATGTCACTTCCACGGGGTGTGCAGATACCTAAAAAAGATAATATGAAACTGTGATAACTTCGGAACAGATCACATTTCTATGTGTGCGGTCTGCATGGTCTTTGCAAAACGCTAGGTCCATCTGGGGGCATGCTGTTCATGACCAGCTGTTCTCTTATGCTGCCAAATGCAAGCATAGATCTTGAACACACTCAGGACATCTCTAGCTCTTCTTCAGTCTAGCTGAATGGGGAAATGAAGACATGTATCTAGAAAGTGGTTTGCCCAAGATCGCAAGCTAAATTTCTAGTAAAACAAGTTGCTACTCTTCTCTTTTTTTCTAGTAAAACAAGTTGCTACTCTTCTCTTTTTTTCTACATCTGCCAGTCTAGGTAATTCCTCACTACCTCTCCTTTGCTATTTGACACTTTAGCATTGCCTCCTTTTATTTATAATTATCCTGCAACCTAAAAGAAATAACAAATTAAATCTATTTTAATTTGTCTTAGAACATCCTTTTTAAAAATCTGAGGTTTCTTATATCTCCCACATTTATTAAGATTGATCATGATTGGATATAAATGTCCAATTTAGCAAGATATTATGCACAGTGTCCTTGAGTTATGCAAAATATCCTCATTTCAAGCAGCATTTCTCCTAGACCTTCTATTAAGTAGTCTTTCTCTTATCTACTTATGCCGTCAACAGAAATACAGAAATATGAAGCATTAGACTCAACTTCACTATATTTTGGCTGAATAAAGCATTTACCTAGATGTATGTGTGCATAAGGGAAGCCAGAAAGGAAAAAAAAAAAAAAAAAAAAAAAAAAAAAGAAGAAGAAAGAGAAAATGCATATTTCAAAATCATCATAAAACAACAGAAAAAATGGCAAATCATAATTAGTATTTAATGCTCCAGTCTAGTGGGCCAATTAGACTTTGAGAATTAGATTAAATATGCCTTTCAAACTAGACGAAAATGTGGGTTTTTCTCATGCGTAGCTATTACACAAACTTCTTGCTTTTCTCTCATATGTATCTCCATATAAGCAAATTTAATTAATTGTCTAGAGAATTAAATAGTCTTTATATAGCTAGTGTATGGTACCAATTAAGTACATCTTTGATTATATATTTCTCAATTGTTACAGTGTTTATACTAAATTAATCAACAATATCAACACAACCTAAGGTAAAGTTTAATAATAAGGATTTGTCCATCTTTGTTACACAGTTAGTTTACATGGGTAGAGTCAAATGCTGACCAAACCTAAATGGTCTTTCATCAACAAAGAAAAGAAAGCTAAACGAGCACTAGTGGGTTGGGGAGAAGAGTAAGAAGGTACAATGTCAACTCCACATTGTGACAGCCATGAATCAATTATTCAGGTAGCAATGGATAATATTTCTGAAATGCTGCAGATTAGCAGGAAGTCTTCATGATTTTCCCAAGTAAAAACCATAAACAAAAACAGAATGTCTCTCAGTATATGAGTGTGGTAACATCCTGAAGAGATCAGCAGCAGGAAGATATATTATTATGGAAAATACATTCAGAAAGCTAGAAACAGGAAAAAAGAATATAGAGGATGTAAGGGTGACAGTGCAGAGCTTTGCTAGTTATGGTGAGATTAATGTGATTTTTAAAAATGTTTTTTAAAGAACAACAACACAACCACATTACAATATCTAACATTGCCAACACATATTGATTTTAAATTTATTTCCTATTCCAATACCAGTAGCATAACACACAAGGAAAGTGAAGGGAGAGAGGGGCATGTCTGCAGAAATGCTTAACAATGTAATAAATGGAAGGAGAGTGACTGTCACAAAAGGAAAATGAATTCTGACCATCACTTGAATTTTGTGCTCTCTATATTAGACACTGCATTAGGTAGGATTTCAGATTAGCACAAGCCTCAAACAAAACTGTATTTTCTTGAGAGAAACAAGAAAATCAAGTGTAGTACACCCTCAGTAACTATACATAATGCATTTCAGAGTAAAATGTATTAAATTTTGCCCTTAAAACAGCAGTTCTGCTTCCAAAGGTAGATATTAGGCTGAGAGAAGCAAAAATATTCCAAGCAATGCACATTTTCTCTAATCAATGCAAAATCCCTTCCCTGTTCAAGTACTTAATATCTTACTCAATTAGAAAATGACAAACTAAAGGCTCGGAATGAGAATCAGAAGGAAAAAAATGCCATGTGTTATGTTTTTCTCCACGCAGTTTTCAGACAAGTGACTGTGGAATGAAAGGACAAATCTCAGACATGCAGACTAAATTTCAGCCAGAGCAGTCAGTATCTTCACTAGGTCCAATTGTTTTTTCATAGGATCATAAATGGTTTGTATGGACTGTAATGAGACATCCTTCCAGGGAAGAGCAGAGCCCCAAACTTTTTATTTTTAACTACTTAACCATCTGACTTTTTACTCTCTAATTTTCTGTACTCCTTCAGATCTGTGCACGACTCCTGGCTTTGTCATGCATTCCAAGCCACAGGATGTGTCAGCGCGGTGATGTTCATTAGCTGGTCTGTGCACCTCCCAGCTCTTCCAGCCTCTGTCTTCTCAGCTCTGATTTTCCACTCAGAGGAAATATCCCCTTTTCTCAACTTTTTTTTTTTTTTTTTTTTTTTTTTTTTTTTTTCCTTTCCTTCTTTTTTCTGATTGTCCAGCCTCTTCCCTGAAAGTGACTGTTGCTTTTACTTTTGTACATTTGGGCTTGTTTCCTCATACCCTTTACACCCCATTACAAGCCTTCACTTTCACACATACAAAACCCAAATTGCACACTGTGGCACAAATGAAGTCTCCAAATTATCAAGTGCAAAATTAGCATTAAAAATCATATGACAACAAACAATAGGCCTTTTTATCTGGTTTTCGTAATTGCGTGAAACTAGTTACTTTGGCAATTATTGTTTGTGCCTCATTAGCATGCAAAATGGTTTTTTAGACTAACCCGCACACAAAAGAAACCATTTGTGATGAGAATTGTGCTTTGTTTAATGTTAGACACCATTGTATTTGCTTTCCTAATATAACAGTTCTAATTAGTACCTAGCACTCATCCTGAGTTTTTCAGCTTGAAAACGCCGAAGGTGACAATTGAGTCACAATTCCATGGCACTCTTTGTCAGTACCTGTCAAAATATAGCTAAGGCTTTAGGAGTTGTGATCTAAATACTAAAAAAGTTAATAGTCCAGAAAGAATCTCTCTCTAGGTAATATGAAAAATACAATATAAAATTGCAGATTAACCTCTGATTAAAAGCATAACATTATTAATAATACCAAGGTCTTCACAAGACTGTCATTTGTCCGAATGCTGACTTTGCATCCTTTTTGCCATTTGACCTTTATCTGTTCACCTCATTCTTTAATTTTTAGTGATTCATTAGAACAGACTGGATGGATTAGTGACAAAATGTGAAATCAGCTCATCAGTATATGCAAACTTTTCAGACATGATTACTCACTTGTCTTTGAAGAGTGAGAATATTTTTTAAAAGTATATCACTCCAGAAATAGTACGATCATGACTCCAGTGCACTTATATTTTGCACTTTAAGTTAAATCCTTCACAGAGCAGTTAGATGTAGTTGCAGGGGAAATGTGAAGACTCCTGCTGAGAGGTTGTCTCCAGCTTCATGTTTGTGTACGAATAAGTCAAGAAAGAGCAGTCCAGTGGCACTTTACCAGTGTTTCTTTGTAATTATCACAGTATGAAGTGATAATATTGTGTGTTTTCAGTAATAGATATTTATAAAGAACTTTGCTATTCTCAGGATGGGCTTGTGTTTTGGCTCAAGAACCCTGGACTTCCATATTTTCTAATTTGCTTAGACCCACTGAGAAGCTAACTGTTGAAAGTGAAATTGCCTACTCGGCCCTCATAATTCAAATCTTCACTCTCAACTGACCTCTTTCTAGCTCATTAACTTCCAAGAAAGTACATTTTTAGTGTGTTTGATTCCATACTGGATTCAGTGGATTGAGTGCAAGAAGTATCAGACTCTATTTTCTGGCACCAGAACTACTGGTGATATTGTGTGGAAATCAGTGGGTATTTCTACTGACCTCAGCAAATACAAAACAGAGCTCTCAGTTATTCTGTGCCCCTGTCTCCCACTGTGATCTGCACTGTCTGGACTGGGAAGGGCACTGACTTTAGAGTTGATGTGGCTAGTGCACACATACTCTCATACTCTATTAATTTATCTTGCCCTCGCCTCTCACTGTGGTCTTCAGTTAGAAATTCAGGTTACTAGTACCATCAAGACTTGTCCAGTAGAAGCCTTAATTTCATCATTAAAACAAAAACAAAACAAAAAAGAAAAATAAAAGAAAACAAACAAATCAACAACAACAACAGCAACAAAATGGAGAGAAAGCAGAAGGATGTGGAGGGAAATCCAAATTCAATCACTGGTCACAGGTTCTGTAGCATTCCCTTCCACTTCCTCCTTTCGACACGAGAGAGATTATCCATTCTCATGGTGTTATGTCTTACAACACCTACCTGATATGGTATCTCAAGCTTTATAGATAGCCTTACTCTTTGTAGCTGAGTGGATGTGCACAAAAAAAACTAGAATTTTGTAGACATTCTCATTCTCTACCCATGAAATGATTGTGCCACATGGTAGGTGATAGCATATCTTTGACTCCGTTATCACTTCTGTTTTATACATGGACATACCAGGTATCTGTACCACAGATTAATACTAACAAGAATTTATGAGCAAGTTAGAGCATAGTTGAGAATTAGGAAGAAACAAATGAGATTACAAAGAAACAGAAACTAAATCGAACCACTGGATTCCTATCCAGACTTGGCTGTAATTAATCTGGGTCAGGTTATTAGGTCTTCAAGAGTATTTAGGGGTCTGTCTACTCAGGTTCTCAGTTGTTTCAAAGTTTCCACTAGCTCATTATTTCAGGACAAAGATAAAGAGGCTCCATAGCAATATATTTTGTTTTTGCACAACTTCCACAACTAATGCTCAGTTCTGTCCATGCGTATGCAAAACACAGCCTGCCCAGAAAGCCATGGGGTCATGTACATCAGGGCTCACAGCTATGGCATGGGAAACTGAATCCATATTTTTCACTTTCTGGCAGATGCAGAGATCTCATTTGAAAATACATCTCTGTCACACATTCTGAGGTCTAACTTCATTTAATGTTTTCCATGAATTTGTTTTTTTGATTTTCTGTAATACACAAACTGACATTTTTATAATATTTTATGTGTATAATTAAATAGTATATTTATAGAATAATACAGTAACAATGAATTGATTTTAAGCAAGCTTATATGACACGATGAAGCATGTGTAGGGCCTAATACATGGTTCTAACCCTATGTGATGCTCTGCAGAGGGACTAGGGTGAGTCCCAACATAGAGGTGACTATATTAATGTTGAAATGTGACTTGAAGTGAGTTCAGCTACTAAGCTACTTAGTTTATGCCCCAGGAGAACAGCGGTCTGTTTCCAAATGTATCTGATTGCTTGAGAACAAAATCAAAATACTAGAAAATATTTTTGGAAAGCAGTACTGGCGTAAAATCTTCCTGCCATCATCACTTGTCCTTTCTTTATCTTCCTTATTTTCACCTCTCTGCTTTGTCTGACAGTATCAAAAGTTACTTAAAAACTGTGAGCAAACAACTTCTTGTTTCGGTTCCTGTCTCTCTCTTCCATTTTTGGTGAGTTCTTATTGGAATGATAAAATACAGTGTCTCTCAAGGCACTGAGAAACTACAGCTGACAGTGTTGGGTGCCACACCAAATTTCCACTACACCATTCTAGCAAGCATTCTGGTATTTTTACCATATGGACCATCATGTCCCAGTGCTTTAGACTGCAGAGTTACTGTAGGCTACGAATCTCAGTTTATCCCTGTGGAGAATGGGCTTAGTAACACAGTATTGCATGCACTGCAGACTGGTTGTGAAGTTTAACTGATATTTATAAGATATGCCAAATCCTTGCATAAAAAATGCTACATAAGTAAGAAGCATTAATAAACGTGATTATATTAAACCAGTTCTGTTTTCAGTCATGTTTTATAAGACCACAGTTATAGCAGTAAGTGAGCTTTCATACTAAAGATCAAACATTTTGCCTTCTATTGTAAGCCATTCTTTGTAAATGTTTCCAATAAAAACGGCAGAATCTCTCATACATATTGAAATCTGACGGCATTCTTAAAGACTTGAGTGTTCATTTGCAAATAGAAAGCAATAATACTGAATTTCTCTTTACCATACAATTTTTAACATGTCTTTCAAGCTTACTGTTACCAATAAGTAACAAATTAGAAAGCTTAAAATTTAAATGAGAACTAATGTAATTTGTATTTTGTACAAGCATATATCAGATAGAATAACAGAGAAGACCTCCAAGATCATCTTGTAGTGTAACAGTTTACCTGTCACCAATTATTCCCCACTAAAAACATGTCACTTAGTATGACATTTAAAAATTTCGTTAACGCTTCCAGGAATGGTGACTTCCCCACCTTTCTGGACAACCCATTTCAGCACCTGACTACTCTTTTGGAGAATAAATTCTTTCTAATACCCAACTTGGACCTTCCCTGGAACACCTTGAGGCCATTACCTCTTGTCCTAATGCTGTTACCTGGGAGAAGAGGCTGATCTGCATCTCACCACAGCCTCCTTTCAATCTATTGTGGAAATAGCCTTCCCTGAGCCTTGTCTTTCCAGACTAAACGGCCCCAGTTCCCTCAGCTGCTCCTCAAATGACTTTCACTCGGGTCCCCTCATCATCTTCTCTGGCTAGGCAACAGGGCCTCAGTGCCTTTCTTGGAGTGAGGGGCCCAAAACTGAAGACAGTACTCAAGCTGTGGCCTCACCAGAGCTGAACACAGGGGGATGACCACCTCCATTCTCCTGCTGGCCACACTATTTCTGATATGAGCCAGGATGCCACTGACCTTCCTGGCTACACTGAGCACATCACTGGCTCATGTTCAACTGAGCATCAACCAAGAATCCCAGGTACATTACTTCCACACAGTCTTCCACACTGTCACAAACCTGTAATGTTGTCTGGTGTTGTTATGGTCAAAGTGCAGGACCTAGCACTTGGGACAATTTACCTGTAATGTAAACAGAAGTAAGCAAGGTTTCTTGATTTATTCAATTCTTTTAAATTTTGAAGTCTGCTATGTCCTCAAGCCTAACAAGTTCTTAGCACTTAAAAATGTATATAATTTTTCACTTATAATCTGCAAGAAGAAAGACATCATTATTTAAGTGGAAGGTGGTTCTAAATCTCTGCAGCAGACCTTTTAGTTTCTAGCCCTTTTATTAAGGGGAAAAAACAGATGTTTCAGGGGTGGGGTACAGACAATTTGCATACTCTGACACAGAGGTTAGCCTCTTGTTTCTAATCTAAACTTAAAAGTCTTACTGACAACACTCTGATAGAGTGTAAAAAAAATAACTTTCCTGACACAGCTATGATATTTTCCTTGCAATATTCTCTCTTATTTTTTTGGAAACTGATATGGAAGTAACTATTAGAAAGGAGTCCTGTGATTATGTAAGGTACCTCTGAATTCAAAAATGTTCCAGTATAATTCACATAACTACATCTTTTTAGTGTAGACCAGGCCTGGGGCTTTGGTTTTGTTTTTAAATCTTCAGAGGTAGCATACAGAACTTTAGCTCCAATAGAGAAGTTGGAGTGTAAAATTGGATTTCCAACTCATCTTCAGTTCATTTCAAAACTCCCTCCCCAGATGACCAATGTTTCAGTGCTGTCTCCTCCTCTTTCTCTCAAAACAGGGAAAAGCCCAATGACCCTGCAATGAATATGAGAGTCTGCATGAGGCAGTCTTTGAAAAGCTGGTCATAGCTGCTACGGCAAAGGAAATCAAATGTATTTGCTAAGAAGGGAACAGAAGATTTTGTTTTATAATTACGGTTTCGTATTTGAGCAGAACAGCTCTGGCAGAGAAAGACTGTGGAGCTCATATATGAATCTTAAGACTATTCATTTCATGCTACAATCCATACAGGAACAAATCCTCAACACTGTGCTCATGCTGATGGGTCCTTTTCAAATCACTCTGTTAAATTCATGTCTGACCAAACTCCCTGACTTCCTGATTTTTTTCCATTTCCTATATACTTTTGAACCTTCAGAACTCTGAGGGGTTCCCAGTCTAGCCACACAGCCTGCTTCGTTTCTGCTTTCTTCTTCTCTGTGCATCTGCAGGCTGCTGAACTCAGCAATAGGGATTTTCACCCTTCCTCTCCGCCTTTTCATACATGCCAATGTAGCTTTTTTATTTCCTTCTCCTTCCCCATCCTTGGTCTTTTCCTCCTCCCCTCCTCCCCCAAAAACCTCAGCATTTTCTACTGGGGAGGAGGGTTGTTTTTGACAATTTCTCTCTCTCTTTTTTTTTTTTTTTTTTTTTTAATCCATTATTTTTTCCTCAGAAACACTTGAATTACAATTGTGTTAATTTTTGTCAAAGAAAACTGAATAAAGACAGTTGCATCATTTCTATGACTTCCAGGAAAGGAATCCTGAGTACATATAAGGATATAGAGCTTAGTTTGCTGAGTATTTTCATAACTTAAATAAACTGAGCTTCTGAAGAAAACACTTCCAAGCAGCTTTGCAGAACACAAGGCCATGATGTCTTATTGGTGTCTCATTGCCTTGTTTGATTTCTGTTATGTTTACTTAGATAAAGTGGAAATATTCTTCCTATCCCTGTGGAAATACTTATACAGCAGGTATCAGAGACAAGTGGCAATTGAACAGTGAGTTAGCACAGGGCTTACTGGTGCCTGTTTAAGTTGCACTTTGAGGTACAGGGCCAAGGGTCAAGTGTCTTCAATCACCCAAGAAGTGTGTCAGTAGCCAAGTAAACACGTTCCAGTGTGTCTCATTGCTGTTGGAGTAGGTTTCAGTCACTGAAAGTTTAATTATTTGAACCTGTTGAGGTCCTGTGTTCAACTCAGATGCCTTTCTGCAGTTGGCTTTACCTGTTATATGGCATTTAGTTTGAAGAACACATCTAATCAATTAATTAAAAAACACACACACATACACATGCTTACAAAAAAACAAAACAAAACAAAACAAAACAAAACAAAACAAAACAAAACCTTGTAAACCCAGAAGGAAAAGAAAAAAAAAAAAAAGTTGTGTCATGGTTTTGCAATTTTGTAATTTTGCTATCAGTGTTCCACATCATAACATCATGATAAAGCACAAATAATGTTAACTAAATGTGCAGCTCACAGAAGACTACATGTCCCAGAGAACATCACGGTCAGGGATAAGTTATATGACAAGGACACTATATAATCTGACTTCGGGGCTGGACTTCCTCTCTTGGATCCTGCCAGCCAGGGGGGAGCTGTGTGGGAGCATTCCAGCCATTTTAGCCTAGAGTTACAGTAGTCCTCTCGGTTTCAGGACTCACTCTCTCCTATTTTACTTGATTAGTTAGCCTTAATTCCAATTATATTGTATTATATTGTGTTATCCTGTATTTTAATATAGTATTTAGTAAAATAAGTTTTCCTCCTTAGATTGCTGCCACAGTTTTTTCCATTTCCCTTTTTCCAGTCATTTTCCTGGCCGGGGGGCCCTACAGGGTGGTTGCCCCTGCCACAGGCACACGTAAATCTAGGTAACCCATGGCAAGTTGGTAGAGAGTTCTTGTCTACTGAACATAACAGCTTTGTGCCCCTTTGCAACTGTGTGCAGAACTGGGTAATAACAAACACTACCCCTCAGTGCTTTTCTCATCCTCTCTATGTACTCCAAATAGCTTTTTAATAGGTTCATACATGGACAGACTGAACGGTGTTATAACCAGGAAACAGCAGTAGTTGGTAAAGAAGGTCTCTTGCATAGTTCTTCTCAGGGAAGACAGGAGAATGAGGAAGGTCTTTTTCAAGGGAAATCTGTGTATATTAAAGTTATAACAAAACTTTAGGTGTGGAATTGAAGATTGGGAGGATAAGAAAGCCAGATGTGAATGTTTAGCTGGGATCAAGAACCTGTAAAAGAAATGTGTGATGTGGGATAGAGAAAGACATGGGAGGAAGGAAAGAAAGTCCCTCCCTTTTTATTTTTATTATGAGCCACTGAAATGAGTCAGTGAAAATGCACAGTAATGAGTGAAGTATGAGTGTGATAGTTAATAGGGGTAAATTGGTTTTGAGTTGCACAGAACTGTGGACATTGCTCTGATGATAGGGAAAAACAGGAGGAAACATCAGCGTTCAAGGGTTCAGTGGAAAAGAATGAACTACCTAGTGATTTGCATTAAATTTACAATAAATAAACTTCCACAGAGTTACAAATATTGTTTAAAATAATCACTATGCAATGTTTTTATTCTTTGATTGTATGATTTCTAAATAAGTTTCTAAATGCTCTCTTTCTGAAAACAATTTCAGAGTCTCACAGCTTTCCTTAGGTTTAAGAGGCATTACAGTTCACATGTCCTATCAACATCAGTTTGGAAACTAAGGAGATTTCTATGCAGTGCACGTAGAAGAGATATTCATGTTAAACAGAGAAGTGATATCCAGGTTCATCTATGGTTGATCTTGTGACATATAACACCACCCTGGGAGCCTGGATTTCACATAAAGGAAAGCTGTGTTCTCCATGCCCTCGCTGCCAGATGTAAGTCACAATCTTCAACAGAAGACTGCCCCAGATCACTGGATGCAGATGAATGCCATATGTGATGCAGTTGTGTCAGAAGCTTATTTCTGATATTTTCTGAAGCTATTTTTTCTATATAAGTCTAGAGTTGAGAGATCATATTATGTCAAAAGTCACTGTGTTTTATAGGAAGAGAACTGGAGAAGTAATGATATAATTTTCCCCTTTCAACCCCTGCTGCATCTTAAGACAACACTGTCTTGACATCTCTTTCATGCTTCTTTCCCCTGTTCAAAGCATGCCCAAAGACTCTTTGCCATTCCACTTCCCCCTTGTTGTTGACCTGTGCAAGATGACCAAAGCCTTGAAGGGATTTTGCAGCTGGCCATGTCTGCCTGTTACTTCATTTTCTCAGTGAGAAGAATCTTTTTTTTTTTTTCTTCTTCTTCTTCTTTTTTTTCTCATTGTTTTTGTTTATTTGTTTGTTTTTCTGTACCACTTTCTGCTATATAGCTTGCTGCAACTCCTTACTGTGCCAGATGTGCTGTCTCTGTCAATGCTTAAAGTCACAATGATAGAATAGCTTAGAAAAGTATGTAGAACTCAAGTCCCCAGAAAATTGATGAAGGAACCTAGTGGGATGAGAAAGGGTTAATTCATTGCAGAATAAAAACACTCACTGGAAAATTCATCCTACACTAGCTGCATCTATACAACACATTTTCTGTCTTCCTCCATTTTTCTGTGTGTACAGACTTGTTACATTTCCATACACTCGTATGGTGGCCAAAATATAATTCCAGGGAAGATAACACACCACAGGAGTAAAGTAACTCCGAAATTTCTGTGGGAAAAAGGAGTTTGTATGATTGGCCTTAAAAAAATGCATTTGTTTTGTTGTTTGTATTTTTTCCCTTCAAGGTGGAATCCTTTATGTTCATATTTTTCTTTAAACTCAAAAGCATTTCGGCCTCAGGGATAATTTTAAGAAAAGCACTGAGAAGACATAATTATATATACAACACACTAAAAAACCTAACAAACAAACAGAACAAACCAAAATGTCCCACACCTATACTTGCAAATTTAACTTTGCCTATTGTCTGAAGTATTTTTATTACTCACATACGTTGTTTGTATGACTGATATAAAATCTTATCTTAATTTCCTGACAAGCTCAGTGCCATATTGGCCAAAAACAGGATGAGTCAGTCTTTACTGTGACAGTCAGCATCTGTTTTCATCCTCCAGTGGCATCAGAGTTCATGGAGACCATCTTCAGAAGATATTCACTAATGATAGAATATGAAGTGCCAATAATAAAAACACATTTTTTAGATTAGGCATATTTGCTCCTGTTCTTGTTTGGGTACTTCTGATTCAGCCATGTAATGGTGTTTACAATGCATAATGCCTTTCCTCTTCCAACTGCAAGAAAAAAAAGTCAAATAAAGTAATTTCTGTCAAAAAGTAAGAAACACTCACCAAATACATCATTATCCTCCTAACTGCATGCTATTGAAGACATTAAAGCAATTTAGTAGTGTCAAGTTTAAAATTTAATGGCCTTGATGGATTTTTGTTTTAAGCTTTTGCTTAGAAATTATTATTATTTTTATAATCTTTTTTTTTTTTTTTTTTTTTTGTACACTTTAAGCATTTAAGACTCAAAATACTCAAACACTGCATGCCAGATTGTCAGTTATCTTTAGCTAAATGTTGTAGCACTTGCTGAAATTTATTTTGATCAGTGTAAATATGAGGAGATCTTCACCTCTGCCCAGGCCATACTATCTACCCTTAATTTGACACATCTCCTGAAATTCCCTAGGAATCAATCAGACAGAAATAGTCCCAGTTACAGTTAAAATTTAACTAATAAGGTAAGAAATACTTATTGCTTCCCTAATCAAATATGGCTATTAAATGAGGAAATCTGATTTATTTTTAAAACAAAATAGATATTAGATGCAGATATTTGTCTATGTACAGTATGAAGACTTCTGTGCAGCTTAGCCATTCCCTTGATGGAGTCCCAGGGCTGTGCAAGTAGAAAGGGCTCTCCTGCTGAGGCCACTTTGCTGCTGCTTTCTGGTGTACAAGTGCAGCAAGTGATAGAAAGGTTCTTGCTGAAGTCTCTCCTACACTGACATGCCACTGTGAATTTGTCTCCCGAGAGCAGCTATTTCAGTAGCAGTTTAAAACCTACATGTGTATATATACTGTATGCGTGTGGAGCATCATCATTTTTATGAAGAATAAAAGTGTGCTGGGTGAACAGCTGTAAAAACTGAATGCAAACTTGACTAATTCATGATTCTATGCATATTTTCTTATGTTTTTACAGTTTTTAATTTGCAAAACAGTGGGATATTCATACTGGCTTGAAATAGTTACTCTATCATTTATGTTCTCTGCTTGTTAATTTTCATGTCTTTAATGTCTTCCTGTTTGCCATCATTCTCTGGATTAAAAATACTCTTTAAAATACTTTTTCTTTCTTTCTTTTTTAAATTATTATTATTTTTTTCTTAACTTGTTATTTGAAAAGTAGTGATTGGAAGAATGGTTTCTAATGAAGAAAGCAATTTTATTTTTTTTCCCAGCTGAACCAAGCCCTTGTTCACACTTTGGCAAATTGTATTTTTAAAATGTCTGACTATAGGAAAAGAACAAGTTTTTCAATGACTTTGGAGTCATCCTGTTATGAGATTGTAGTTTATACCGAGGCTAAATTGTCTACCCAGAAACTCAGTTATATGATCAGATTACCAAATTATGAGCCAAATTACCGAATTATTTTTCCACACCTGCATTCTTACCAGGTACACATGTAAGATAATGTAATTAAACTTGAAAACTATAGCTAAAGGCTGAAATAGTAACATAAGATTGATGAACACATATGTAATTATTGTGTAATGCCTAACAATATTGCAACTTTTTAAGCCTCAGAAACTTGATCTACACCATAAATCACATGTGTTGTGTGCAATCTTTGTCAGTTCCAGGCAACAGGCACCCATGTCCTTGTTTCAATGGTTAATTTTCCAGAAGTATTTGAAGGGCCAAGAGTCACAGGAGCTTGGGGAGTTAATTCACCCTTCACTCTGGAATAGGGTGATGGTAATATAAGAATGCCCATACTATCCTTTCACAGATCACCAAAGAAAGCCATAGACTGATAACATTTTTGACACGATCACCTTGTTTTGGTTTCTTTTTATGTTCTCTTTCTCTGTGTCATGGTTTTGGTTAACCTGTGACACTTTAGTAAAAAAAAAAAAAAAAAAACAGAAACAAATTTCCTCATCTACCTGCTAAGGCCTCATTAGCATGACAGACTTATGGCTGTTCTGTGTTGGATGTTCTGTGCCATCCTCTTCTTAAATCCTGAAAAATTGGATATTAAAAATGAAGATTAGATGCTGGGACAGAACTGTTTATTTTTTAAATCTTTCACATAGCTTCTTTTTTCAAACATTTGCTATTGAAAGCCATACATTATTAGTCTGAAAAAGATGGGGTTTTGTGCTATTTTTCAAAAAATAGACAGTTCTGTAAACTTCAGAATTTCTTCTATATATAGATTGAGCAAATAAACCACAAGGAACAAATACATGTTTTAAGAGAGGTTTCCTTCCAGAATTCCACAAAGAGTCATCACTGAAAACAGTAAAAATTGTTTTGTGGTTGTGCAAAATATGTGACTCATATGTGGGCAAACAGAGAAACATATGATTAAAAAAAAAAAAAAAAAAAAAAAAAAAGGACAAAATAATATTTGTCTCATTTTACTTATGCTGCATATGTGAATTCAAGTTTCAGTGTTTGTGTAAATCACAGTTCTTAGCACATCACAGTTCAGATGCTAAGAAGTACCACTCATTTTTGATGACTAAAATAAAATTAAAATTTTTATATAGAATTGTGATAATATCGACTCAGATACATCATATCTCTTTTTCCAAAGAGCTGTAATGCCCATCTCTGACATCCTGAGCTCTGTAACTGGTCTACAGAATATCCGTCCCTGGTGGTACAAGTTAATGTTACTCTGCTTCCTCAGATGGCTCTTTCAACATTTTTATTTATTTATTTATTTATTTTTACCACATTATTTTTAGGAGTGAGAAGCAAGTATGGATAATAAATTTATTTTTTGTAGCTATGTTCAGATTAATTTATTATTATTAATTTATTCTCAGTGGTTACAGTGAATATACTACACTGTGATATTCAATCTAGAATATCCATTTCTGAATCCAAAATGTCCTCTCAAACATGCAGCATCAGAATTAAGTTTCTGTTATTAATACTTTTAAAATCAAAAAGCTCCTGATCTTTTTCTCAGCAGCATATTATATGTACTTTTCTTAATCAGGTGATGAACTGAGGGCTTACTAAAAAAGATGCAGCAGCATAAGGATCATTCTTATCCACCCGTTGTTTACAGCATTAATAAAAATTTAATATTTCTATGCGTCCATTTCTATTTAAGGGGGCACTTATGGATACCAGGAATTCACTCTGAAGCATAATTCTAAAAGAGTTATTGTATCTTACAATGCACTTGATATTGTTTATTGTTGTCAAGGCCTTCCAGTCTCCACTCTCCAGTAAATTCAAGCACATAAACTCTTTCTTCATACACCTCCTAGAGCAGGAACCCAAGTGTTGTACTTGTAAATATAATGATATACTTAATGCTGCTGATGTGATTGCACAGGGCCACTACCAACTTGAATGCAAACAAGGTCAAGTTAAGCAACTTTATCTTGAATTTGCCAAGGGTAGGGGCACACTTATGACCAACATGTTCCACTGACATGGCAATGTCTCAGGCCACAGCAATTTAACTGAAAGTCTAAACGTGCTGTTTCAGAGAAGCCTTATAGCTTTACATGCAAATATCTATCTGGGCTGTTAAAGTGCTATAATCAGAAGAAGTGTAGCTCTTTAAGAAATGCTACTTGTCTGTCTCAATTTCTCTGTCTTTACAAAGAGAACAATAACTTCCTCAAAACAGTTTTGTAAGGCTTCCTTCATTAATGCATGTAAGACACCTTGAAATTTATGAATAGAAGATTTTGGAATTTAATGAGAAATAAAAATGATATTGAAAAAAGTCCTTCATCTCATATTATAGGGAATCAACAAGTTAGAAACCTTTTACATTTTTAAAGAGAAGAGTTGATCTGGCAACTGTTTGTTTCAGCAACTGAATTTAAAGTTTTATCATAGTATTTCCATAGTAAGCGGTCTTTATCATGCAATAATAGTTTGATAAAACTCTAAAAAAAAAATGGAGCAAAACTTGGAGGGAGGATAACTACTTTCATATTATAAATTATATGTAAAATGGATGGTTTTCATAATGATACATAATGCACTGCTTTAACTGTCTACACTGTATTGTACATTGCTTTGTCTGTATGGAATTGCACCAGCTGTACCTGCTGTGCCTTTGTAGAGTCCTATTCAGTACTCCTTATTCACTCCCTCCTTTGGCAAAGCCCCCTCTGAAGTCAGTGTGTGATATTCTACAGTAAGAAGTGCTGAATAGGACCCTTAAATGACAACTCCTTGGAGGAGGAAACTGTCACTTTTCTCACACTTTTCTTACTATATAATGCAATTTGGACTGAGGATGCTATGAAAATACTACTACTAATAGAGTGAGCAACTACATCAGGGAAATGATGGCAGTTTTCAAGAAATGCTATCCTTTTTCAGCCTAGGATATCAAAGAAGGCTTTGGTATACCAGCATTGCGATTATTTTTGGCTACTTTGAGTGCCAGCTTTTTGGATTTTGAAGGCAGAGTCCAGAAACATTATGTGAAAAGTTATAATATCAGAATTTAGTTGTTGTTTTTTGTTGTTGTTGTTTTGGTGTTTTTGTTTGTTTGTTTGTTGGTTTTTTGTTTTTTTTTTGCTTTTTTCCAAAAGGAATTATGAATTATAAACTTGAAACATTTTTATCTATTTTGCACATTTTCTTTCCCTGGGCTGTAACAATGCCTTCGATCTAAATCTTCCAGTGGGCAAGGTACAGCTTTTTCCCTTTCAAGGTTAGTCTAAGTGCCGTATTAATTGATTTTTAGGCTTTTCAAAAAATGAAGTTCCTTAAAATCTTTGTCTGTTCAAACATTCAAGTTTTGTTGAGCTTCCACAGTTGTACTTGTTAGCTTTGATAAACTATCTGTGCCTGGCCAAAGCCCAGCCAATTTTACATCCTCAAAAAGAACACTTTAAACAATTTGACTAAACGCTTTTACAGCTTTGGTTTTAATTAGATGTTTTGCTTCTTCAGCTTACTGGAAAGAGCTAGATAGCTTCTAACCACGTCAGTCTATAAAACAGCAGGTGTCAGCTTTAACTGCTTCTGAAATTTTTAAATGTATTCAATTAACAGAATCCCTTAGAGAATGATACTTCTTATGTTCATTTGTCTTATGCAAGGTTTGCAACATGCTTTCTTTTCAAACACCATGCTCTTGTAGATTCTAAGACCCAATTATGTCCAGAAATTTTTAATGTCAGAGTATGTTCAGTAAGCACACTCATCTTATTATAATCAATCAGAAAAACAGATAGTGTCACAGGTGTCATTTGGGGAAGGCAAGTCCCCTCTTTTCAGGAAACCAGGGCAATCTTCAAAACAGAACTGTAAGTTCTGAGCTATGATAGGGGATAAAATAGACAGATCTGAGTTCTGAAATAGAGTACTTTATATATTCTGTTCTCAGTAAAAATATATGTGTGCAGGTAGATATGTAGGCTTTCCTGGCTCAAGATAAAAAGCCCACAGAACTGGACAGTCTCTGTAAAGCAAGAATGACTTGTATACAAGCAAGTCAGTATACATGCATACAGATATACACAAACGCATACATAATCTCAGTTAAAAGTTAGCATGCTTGTCCTTCAGCTAGAATCAGAAAATTCAATTTTTTAGTTCCAACCATTATTTTGCTGTTATTTTGCCATCTGTGTTTACCTATTAGAAACCCTCTGCTATTAGAAACCACATCTGCAAACATTTTTTCTCACTGTAAAAATTAATCAGAGAGTCACCTGGAAAAGATAACATATTTTCGAAAAAAGCTTTAATGGTGTGATGATGAGCCCATTTTCCTTGAAAACAGAGTGTTTGTCAGGATAAATTGTGCAGAAGTTACTGGCCTATTTACCCACCACTAGCTCCATTTGATCATGTCAGGCATGGTACTAGAACTCTGTTATCTTCCTCTTACCAGTCCTAGGAAGAGTTTTCAGTGGGACAGTGTCTGTTCTGAACAAGAAAGAAAAATGTCTTCACAGCACTGACCAGCCAAGCAGTGAGGTATAGTAAAATATGGGTAAATCAGCTGCATACTATAAGTGCATCCATCATGTTTTCCCGAGTGCCAGTCTTAAGAACTGGGAATAAAACCTGAAACCTTCCAAAAGGCAAATACTGTATTTGGGATTAGGTATTTGCACTGATCTTTCTGAAGTTATTGTTCTCTACTGAGCCTAGAAGAAGTAGAGCTTATTCCTGTGGCACAACCAGCATGGTATCACTGAGAGGATCCTGCTGGGTGGTCTTCCTCATCTACTGGCCCAGAAGAACATGTATGGAAGAGGGGAAGAATTCAGTGTAACTATTCTGCTTGGACTCGATTCTTCCAGCACAGAGACTCTACAGCATATCTTTTCTCTGTTGGGAAGTGATTATTAATTATGGTTAATTGTCTTGTAGTAACAGATGAATAATAAAGATATTTTGGTTTCAGGTGGGTTAACTTTTATCTTTTTTTCTTAAATTCAAAGTTATAGGTCATAGTACTAATTAGCAGAAAAGGAAGTTAAATGCAGTAAATATCTAGTCTTTATGATGTGAATTTAACATTTAATGAGGACTATGAAGTAAAATATGATTGTTTTTTCCCTATAATTAAAAGAAAAATGGTAAGCATTTTTTTAGTCAGTCACATTTCTTTATTTTGAAACGCCCTTAAACAGACTGAGCTACTTAACATATTTGAAATAATTGATTTTTGTACTCATCCATAATTAAAAATATTGTTCTGAAGTATTCAAATTATTCCTTTCATTCATTATATTTGTTACTGGAGTGGAAGTATCTTATTACACAGGACTTCACAGGGATTCATGTGAAGTGACTAAACTGCTTAAAAACATACAAACTTGCCCAGACAGTAGTGGAAAGAAATGGGGTATGTTACCCTGCCAGTCATTAGTACTCAGTTATTTTAACCAAGTTTATACAAAATGGGTTAAAGATACTGTCAAAATTCTCAGTGTATTGCTTATAAGAAAATAGAACAGTGAACAAAATTACAGAACTGTCTAGTGAAAAAACCACAACAAAAACCAAATCAAAGTGAACTCAATATAAAGTTTCTTGTGCACTTCCTATTCATCTCTGCCATATACATTTGTCAGCCTTTGCACTGGTTTCATATATGAAATATCAAGACCTTTAGATTCTGTTTCTAAACTTGAAGAGTTGAGGTCTGATGTGTATGTTAGCTTGTTTTTGTCCTTCTCAGTTTTTTAAATGCATCTCTGTATGTTATCCCTGTCCTTAAAGGTCACAAGTGATACCATTCATATTGAATAATGAAAGGCTCTGAATTAAAAAAATAATAAATAAATAAATAAATAAATCTAAATTTAATCTAAATTATTTGTGCACTACGAAATAGCATTCCTCAAAATGAAACAAATTATAATGATAGCAATAAAAAAAATTATCAAATCATTAGAGAATTGAAGAACACCAATGAGCATATATGTCAAACTCCCAGATATATGTACTGCAGTAGTTTGTTTAGTTACAGAGAATGAATGATAGCAACAATGGTTTCATTTTTTGTTCTGACCCTTTTGATTTCCATTGTTACTGGAACACTGGATGGAGTATTTGACTGCTTAGTATCAACTTCCTTGCTAAGGAATTCTAATGGCTGACCTTTCTTTTAAGAAGGCTGTGGTAGGTGCCTGCGTCTCAGTGTCAGCGTGCTGCCAGCTGGGATGAAGTTGCAGCAGGACTGGAGTCAGCTCTGGAGTGTTGTGCTAGAAAGAGAGTCAGTGTGGGCATATGTCATGCTCCGGCCTCAGCTGGGGACTGCCACAGACTGCTGCATCCTATGTCGGTCCCTCTGTGTGAATGGGCACAATCGACTTCAGTGCCATTAGCGCAATCCCACTCAAGCATAGTGTGACACAGGCACAGGATTCTTGAAGTTGAAAGGGACCTGGGTCCATCTGGTCTAAGCCATTCTGCAGCAGAGCCACCTGAAGCGGGTTGCCCATGATCGTGTCCTGATGGCTTTGGATGTATCCAAGGGGGACTCCATTACTTCTCTGGACAAACTGCAGTCTTTAAAATCTAGCAGGGTTTTCCAATGTTCAGACACAGCCTCCTGTGTTTTAGTTTGTGCCTGTTACCTCTTGTCTTGTGGCTGGGCATCACCCAACAGAGACTGGAATCTTCAGGTTTTCACAGACATTGATCAGTTCCCTGGCTTGAGTCTTCTTCAGGCTGAACCATCCCAGGTCTCAGCCTTTTCTCATCATCTTTGTGACCCTTCATTGGACTCACTTCAATACATCCATGTCTGTCATGCCATGAAGTTCAGAAATTGACATAGTGCTCCAAGTGGGGTCTGACCAGTATGAATAAAGTTTCCCTAGTGTTTCCCTGTCTATGCAGCTGTCTGAAAACATGTGTTTCATCTGTATTTGCTCTAGTAAAGCATGAACCTCTGTTATCAAGGTTACAGAATGCAGTACTTAGTTGAAGTGTTATAAAATACTTGAAACTTGAAGAAAGAACAGGTTTTGCTTTAAGCGACTTAGAGTCTCAGTGCCTTGACCCTCCCTTTTCTTTCAGTTTTATTTGTCTTGTCTTCATTGTTTCATTACATGGTAGTCAATTGCTTAAGTGTACTTCATTCCTGGGGAGAGACCAGTGTCTGGGAAGGAGGGAGGAAGTTTTTACTTCAGGGAGTGATGCTTACATCTTCTGATTAAAGATGGCTTCCAAAAACAATCAGTAGGTGCTTAATTTCTTTAAGTAATGTGTGCATTTATCCACAAACACTAACTTGAGTAGTTCTTTCAACTGACTACAGATGGAAATCTGCAACTACTGGGTGTCCTCGAACGTGTACATGTCAAAGCAGGAACTCTCGTGCCATGGTTTCACAGTCTTCACATTTCAAGTATTCTCTTCTAGTGATGTCAGTTACTGGAAGAAAAATTAATAAAGGAACACCTTCTTGGTTCCATATGAGAGAGAAGATATATGAGAGAAGCCCAACTTGTTAAATGTTGTGATATAAATACCAGTAAAATCTGAGAGAGTTTTCCAGGCTAAAAAGTAAGCAGAACAATGTAAAGATTCTATCTTAATTTTATCTCTGAATCATAGGAAACAGTATAATTTCCATGGCATTGGTAAGGTATGCTAAAGATAAAAAAAAAGTGTTGCTTAAGCTTTGAAAAAGTAAATTTCAGGAAAACAAACAAACAAACAAACAAACAAAGAATGTTTACACTAGGATTTTATTTATTTATTTATTTATTTTTCTAATAATCCTCTGTTTGGGACTACTATAAGAAAAATTGCCATTAATGTCACTGTCAAATACACATATACAGTCAAGCCTGTGAAGTTTCTCTGAGTTCAGGCTGGTTATCTCACAAATCTGTGCAAAGCTCTGGTTAATAATTTACACCAGGCTTGAGGTGACAAGTTAAACACGCCCATTTTGTCTAAAATGCTATGAAGGCATCAAAATGGAGCTAGGCTGCAGGGTAAGTAGAGCTCAGCTGATGGGAATCTGAGCATGTCGAGAAGGGGGATGCTGCTGTAAAGAAAATGAAATGTAATGAGATACTTTTTTCATGCATAATTCATGGGTGAAAACATGACTGCATAAAAAGCCATGGATTTTAACAAGGCAGGGCTGCAATCATACACATTATCTTCCCAGAGGAACTTTATATAATATTGGTCAAAAGGAGAGCATTCTGAATACCAGTACAAAATAAAGCTGACATGTTTTCAAATGCAGTAGAATTTACTTTAATGTACAATGGCTGTAAGGAAATAATTTATATTTACACCTCAAAATGCTTTCTAGAAAAAAAAAAAAAAAAAAAGATCAGAAAAAAAAGAAGAACTTTAAAACATATGGCTGTATTTCTTAGCTTAAAAGAAAAGGAAGATGAGGAATGAGAAAAATATCTTATATGGATAAAAAAATCTAAAATACATAAACAGTATTTTGTTGAGTGTGTTGTTAAGATTGTGCTTTGAAATCTTTTGCAAGAATTTTCACTTTTTAGAAGAAAAACTTTTGATAGGAATGACTGCTGTGAACAGGCTTTAAAAAAGATAAAATGTTAGCTATTGTCACCATAAAATTTAATTTGGTTGCATTTGCTAAAGCATATACTGTAATTCAGCTTTCAAGAACAGTTTAGTGGCTAGCACATGACTGTTTGAAATGATGTTTAACGCTTGGGGTATTTAGTTGAAGGGATTAAAAATGGAATGTTGATTAAAGCTTGGGATGTCTTAAATTTATCACCACAAAATCCTAATGACAGACTTAGCTGGAAGGAGCCAAGGTGTCTCCTTTAGCTGCTCACTTTGTGGGAACAGATCACATATAGAAAAGGCCAAAACAAGATATAGAGGGTTTCAGAACCTCACAAGCTGAAGGAATCTGTGAAGTTGTTCAGTTTACACTGCACAGTCTCAATATTTGTAAGGAAAGTAAAATAGCCATTTTGCATCCAGTAACAGGTTTATAGCCCTGACAGTTGGTTGAAGAATGCATTAATGGTTCAAAATGATTGATGTTTCAAAGTGTTCACCTTCCCTGGGATTTTTTTCTTCAGTTATATGGTCTAAGAAGCACAGAAACACTACAAAGCGGAGCAAGTTGATTTAGTGTTGTTGCTAAATAATCTAAGCCATTTAAATCAAATTATGTCATTAACCCCTACTCACAGAGACTCCAAATTCCTTTAAGTTTTGACAGCATAAAAATAAGTATGGTTTCTTTTTGAGCTAGTCAATAATAAGTGATTATAGAATGTTATCAGTTCACAGCTTTTATATCAATTCAGGCTAAAGGAAACACACAGCTTCCCTTTGCTCTCTCAGACGAGCAGTAATAGAGTTTTCATCTGTGATCTCTAACTGTGCTCCTTCATAAAAGGATTTCCTTCTTAAGTTGTCTATTGTCTGCATTTCTAATTTTTCTTAATGTTTCTTCAATAGAAAACACTGTTCCTCTGCAGCTTTTGCAGATGTTGCTTAACTTTTAAAGAGTTTGACAATGATTTGTCTTGCAGTCTGACTTAATGAAATCTGATTATCTCTTGGTTTAATATAGGACTGGCTTGTCACACTTGCTCATCCTTCGTGTAGAAGATCTTAGAACTTGAGCTCATCCTGGTCTTTGAATAGCTAATTTTCTGTAATGGCTTCCCTGCTTTTAATAATTCTATGTTGTTAAAGAAAACAAAGAAGAGAGGGGGGAAAAAACAAAACAAAACAAAACAACAACAAAAACAACAACAACAACAACAACAACAACAACAAAAAAGCTCCTGCTGTAGCATTTACAGTAGAATAATTTCCATCTGCTCTTCTGAACTTCTCAGAGAATGTGCCAAAACTGACATGTTCCCACTGGCTCTAGATTTTGCCTGGCTGAAAGGATCATTTCCAGACAAGGAAGTGATATGTTTAGATACTTGTGCTCCAACGGAAGTGCTCCAATGTTCCACCAGGATGAATACTTGGAAATGCAAAGCATCTGAAATGGGAATCAAATGATGACATTAATAAAATTACCCTCTAGGATCGATGTCATGCATGCTTTGCAGTTAGGAGGATGTGGCTAAGATGGGCTCATGTAGTCTGGGTTTGTTTTATATTTATTTTCTTAATTTTTATGTGTTCCTCAAATATTACACAATAGGGTTTTGTGATGTGTACAGGGTCAAGGACTCAATGTATGTGAATACAATGGACTGTGTGTGCTTTTCAGCTGATAATTTGCTCTACTGGTTTTATTATGCCCTTGTAGTTCACATGGAAAGAAATGGGAGGCATTACTTTGAGAGCAACCAACATGATTTGATCTTTCAGAACACTGGAATACATGATGAAAGTGTCCTAAAAGCCAACCAGCAATCTTCAGAACAATAAATAAATAAATAAATAAAAAGAATAAATTTCTATCACAAAGCAGCAAGACAAATTTTACTATGAACCATAATACTCTAGTAGGCTTCTGTGAAAAAGCACATCAAATGTCTATCAGTAAGTTTATGATTTTCTACCAGATTCATTAAAAAATGACTGTGGAAGTAGATTAAATAATCCAGTCTGTTGGACAAGGTATGGAAAAAGATGTAACTGAGGAGAGAAAAATCTTCAATTCTGATACTATTTCTAGAACCGATTGCTCTTTGGTTTTCACAAAGTACTTAATCTTTTTACTTCTGTCTCTAAAATAGTAGTGACAATAATAGCAGTAATGGTAATGATATGCTAAATGATATTGAACATTATTTTGTTACATATCTATTTTATATATGGTAAAAAGAAAAAAAAAATAAATAAAAGGTTTCATGTATCGATACCAAGGTACATTTGGGCCTTGGAGGTAGGCCTTTCTAATCACAAATGCACAGCACTGTATTTTCTGAAATGAATTTTTGGCATTAACATTATACCAGAAAGAAATGTACATTCAACAGCAACATAGTAGGCCTGTCAGAAGGCTGGAGGCAGGCAGAAGAAAGGAGAGCTTATTTTAACACAAATCATCACCAAGGTTACAAAGAATATTCACATCATACATATTTTACACTCTTTTGATATTTAAGATGTGAAAATGAGACATATGCAGAGATGTTTTAATTTAGACAATAATTTTCTATCTTTGGAAGGAAAATAATAGAACTGAAGGAAAGGCCTTCTATCAATGCTTTTTCCTGCAAAATGACAGTAATGAAATGAAATGATAAAGATAAATCATGCTATATTTGTTCATACCCACAGTGTTGTAAGATCATAGTTGAAGTGCTATCAGTGCTAGGTACAAAATTGCAAGTGAAAAATTTCATACCTTATGTGATAGTCAAAGCAACTGATAAGCATTAGTGGTCAGTCTTTTTCTCAGTTTTTGTTTTTCAAAAGCCCAACTTGAAAACTGCCTCATTAATGGGTACAGTGCTCACAAAGATGCAGTACCCTTCTTCCTCCCTGTCCTTCCTCCATCCTGAAAAGTCATTTTCCAACCACATCTAGTCTATCTTACTGACTTATTTTAATACCATGAAAAAACATTTATTTATTTATTTATTTTTCAAAACAGCAACTTTATATCTCCTGATCTGAACATGTAGACTGTAAGTACAGATTCCCTTCTTCAGGAGAGAATACCAGGCATCTACCTCCTCAAGAGGTCACTGGATTAGCATTAAATTTCTTTTTTTTTTTCGACATAGTGACAGAAAAAACAACTATTGTACAATTAGTCAATGTCTTGGTATGGCAATGACTGACTACTTGATGTTAGTGAGGTCTCTCATTTTAGCTATCAAATCAGGAGGTGAGATGCTGCTGCAGCTAAAGTAACACAGGTGTTGTGATCCTATAGCATGCATGGAAGGAGGGGCTGATTAACCCTTCTATTGTGCTTCCGGACTTATTTGTTGCGATTATGTGGGTTGTCAGCATCTGGAAAACACTAAAACTACATTCCTGTAAATGTGACTGTGAGAACAGGAAGTCATTTCTGTTCTTTCTTCTCGAGTATTTATATACCCTAACTGAACAGTTTTGTTAAACATAGTGCTATGATTACAACAATGCTATTAACTGTGGTAGTGGATATGAAGTTGAATTAGGAAGACTTAATTAATGAGCAACTCTGTTCGTGATTTATGATATAGGCAAGATTCAGCATTGATAGAAAGTTGCTTCAGGAATATCTGCAGCAGGACTCAGTCACTCTCGTTCAGCAGTGCTCCCCAAATGATTCATCAAAGCCACATAGAATCACAGAATCATATAGTGGTTTGGGTTGAAATGGACTGCAATGATCATCCAGTTTCAACACCCCTGCTGCTCATAGAATCATGGAATGGCCTGGGTTGAAAAGGACCACAATGATCATCTAATGTTTCAGCCCACATGCTATGTGCAGGGTAGTCAACCACCAGACCAGGCTGCCCAGAGTCACATCCAGCTTGGCCTTGAATGCCTCCAGGGATGGGAAATCCACAACCTCCTTGGGTAACTTGTTTCAGTGCGTCACCACCCTCTGTGTGAAAATCTTCCTCCTAATATGTAAACTAAAACTCCTCTGTCGTAGTTTAAAATCAGTCCCCCTTGTCCTGTCACTATCCATCTATGTAAACAGTAATTCCCTGTCTTTTCTATATGCTTCCTTCATGTTCTGGAAGGCCAGAAAAAAGTCTCCCAGAGCCTTCTCTTTTCCAGACTAAACAAAGCCTCAATCTTTCTACATTGGAGAGGTGCTCCAGCCCTCTGTTCATCTTAGTGGCCCTTCTCTGGACCTATCCAAAGAGCTCCATGTCTTTCTTGTGCTGAGGTCCTCAGACCTGAACACAGTACTCCAGATGGAGCCTCCCAGGAGCCGAGTAGAGGGGGACAATCACCTCCCTCTTCCTGCTGGCCACTCCGCTTTTAATACAGCCTAGTACAGAGTTGGCCTTTTGGGCTGCAATCGCATGCTGTTGGCTCATGTCCAGCTTGTTGTCTACCAGGACTCCCAATTCCTTCTCCACAGGGCTGCTCTCAAGATCTTCCCCCAGTCTGAATAAATACCTGGCACTGCCCTAGCCGAAGTGCAGCACCTTGCACTTGCACTTGTTGAACATCATTAGGTTCAGTATAACAGTTTAATTCTCTAAATTAGACATAGATAATAGTGAAAGATGCTCTGAAGGCCTTGAGACAATAAGTGAGCCTGTCAAACTTCAGTACATCCCATTCTCCATCAGCCTTTAAGAGAATATAAGTAAGTATATACCACAAAGAGAGATCCAGCTGACTAAGAAACTTCTCTTTTGGTCCACACAGGATCCAGTCTTTATGGGATGAGTACAAAACGTTCCATTACATGGTGTGTCTGGTGGTGCAAAAAGATGGAAGGACTACAATTTGATTTGCTGTGATCTGACATGATTCTGATCACGTCTTGTTTTCACAGCTGATGAAGCTTACACCAGTTCCTGGTCATAATACCTCATCTTTTTCGTTATTAAGTCTATTCTTGCTATGTTTATGAAAGTGTTCAGCGTGGGCGCTTATGGCAAAACAGATCTTATTTATTGTGTTTTATTGTTTGTGCAGATTGGTGTTTTTGAATATTTTTTTCTTCTTGTAGACCATATGCATCTCGTGTGATCAAATGTTGACTCCATCATATGGAGGTTGCTCTGAAAGTAATATCTTCTATTTATTTCCATGGAAACTTCGACCAATACAAAAAGCATAATAATGCTGTTTGACAGGGAAATTCTCTGATACAAAACACTGTTTTTCAACGTAGTCCCCACCATTAGCTATGCATTATTGATAGTGATGAACAAGAGCCTGCATGCTGCGCTCTTAGCAATCAACACCAGAGGAGGTGACCCACTGTTTCACAGGTATTATGATGGTATTATTGCTGAAATACAACAACCACTGCCTTGCTGTACCAATATCTGCTGTTTAGTTTCCATAAAAGTTCAGCAAGTGTTGATGAATGTAAATGGATACAGCTTTTTCCACATGGAGAAATTCAATTACACTCCTTTGCTTAATAAGCACTTTGTCAAACTACCTGTCTGCTGTCATCTGTTTCATTGCAGCAGAACATAATGGGATATTGTCAGGAAGGTTCAACCTCAACTGCCGTATCACCAACCCCGATGTTGTGGGCCAATATAACAAAACAGGAGGTGTTACTTTTGGAGCAACCATCATAGTGTTCCAACTAGGTCACATGAGAGCACAGCAGAAGGGGACAATCACCTTTGCCCCCACTGGTTAATCCTCTTTTGATGCAGTCCAGGACACATTTGGTCTTCCAGGCTGCAAGTGCACATTGCTGGCTCATGTCCAGCTTATTGTCCACCAGAACCCTTAAGTCCTCTTCTTAAGGAGACTTCCTCCTAGTCTGTATTCATATTTGAGATTGCTCTGACCTAAGTGCAACAACACCTTGTACTTGGTCTTCCTGAACTTCATGAAGTTTATGTGGGCACACTTTTCTATTTATTCCAGATCCCCTAGGATGATATCACTTCCTTCTGTTTTATCAACTGTACTACTCTGCTTAGTGTCATCAGCAAACTTGCTGCGGGTGCACTTGATCCCACTGATTATGTCATTGTGTATGCTATGCCTCACTGTTTGTGCTAAAGAGCACTAATTCCAAGGCAGACCCCTGGGGGATGCTGCTTGTTATCAGATTCCAGATGAACACAACCCTCTGGCTATGACCATTCAACAAATTCTTTATCCACTGTGTGCCCCCGGTGGCGCACGATGTTAGAACCACCGCTTGCAACACCGGAGGGCCCGGGTTCGAACCCCCCCTGTGGCGCAAAGTGGTAGAACTGCCGCTCTGCTACACTAGAGGGCTTGAATCCCGGGAATTGGACTCTATGATCTCTAAGGTCTCTTCCAACTCACACGATACTATGATACTATGATACACTGATTAAACCACCTTTCAAGCCCCTATCTCTGCAGTTTAGAGATCGTGGACCTTATCCATTTTGGATCTGCTCTGGAAGCTGGATGCTTACAAGTCCATGGGGCTGGATGGATTGCACCCTATAGTGCTGAGGAAGTTGGCAGATGTGGTTGCCAAACCACTCTCCATCACTTTTTAGCAGTCCTGGCTAACTGGAAATGTCCCACGGGATTGGAGGCTGGTAAATGTGACGGTCATCTTCAAAAAGGGCAGGAAAGATGACCGTGGTAGCTACAGGCCTATCAGTCTCACCTCAGTGTTGGGGAAGGTTATGGAACAAGTAATCTTGGGAACCATCATGGACCAGTTAAAGGTCGACCAGGGGATCAGACCCAGTCAGCAGGGGTTTACTAGTGGAAGATCCTGTCTGACAAACCTGATTTCATTCTATGACAGGGTGACCCATTTAGTGGATGAGGGTAAGGCTGTTGATGTGGTCTACCTGGACATGGAGGTACTGGAACAGGTCCAGAGAAGAGCAATGAGGCTTGTGAAGGGCTTGGAAAATCAGCCCTATGAGGAGAAGTTGAAGGAGCTGGGGCTGTTTAGTCTGGGGACAAGGAGGCTGAGGGGAGACCTTATTGCTCTCTTCTAGTGCCTGAAAGGTGCTTACAGGGCGAGTAGGGCAAGTCTCTTCTCACTGGTGACAGGTGACAGGATGAGGGGAAACGACTACAAGCCTGCTGTATTGTACACGTGGCATTTGATGACTTTAAGTGAACTATGAACTACTATGATGAAAAAAAAAAAAAAAAGACAGAACAGCTCAAAATCTGTTGCTTTGTAGATTTTGCGCAAAACTCATCAATATTTAAAAGTAGGTCTTTATTAAGTCACAAACTTAAGTAAGAAATGATTGAAATATTAATTCTTGTGGTGCAGTACCTTTTTTTTTTTTTTTTTTTTTTTAATTAAAATGCAAATAAATTCAGGCTATTCCCAGGCAAGCTGGTCATTAATACACCCTCCTCCAAATCTGGACACAGTACTGCAGGTGAGGTCTCACCAACACAGATTGTAGAGGGGCAGGATCTCCATCTCCCTGTGACCACATTTCTTTTGATGCAGCCTAGGATACAGTGGCTTCATGGGCTGAGAGGGCACATTGCTAGTTCATGTTCAGCTTCCCATCTACCATTATCCTACAGCTCTTTTCATCAGGGATTTGCTCAGTCATTTTATCCCCCATCTTGTATTAACAGTGTGGGTTGTTATGACCCAGGTGCAAGACTTTGCACTTGGATTTGTTGAACCTCATGAAGTTCTCATGCACCCACTGCTCAAGTCTGTCTAGGTCTCTCCAAATGGCATCACATCTCTCAAGCTTGTTGACAACTTAAGTCTTCCTTCTATATTTCATTTCTGCTTGTACTGCAACAAAATATTTTGACAATAGGAAGCACTGAACTTTGTTATTAATCCTGTGGGAGATTCATAATATTAACTTTTTTACACATTTGCAAACTGGTTAATTTCAAGAATCTGATACATTTTAGACAATCTTTGAAATACCTCATAGGTCATTGGATAAAAACAAAGATTAAATTGTTAAAAACAAAAACACCAGCACCACCCCTAATAATAATAGTAATAATAGTAATATCAAAAATCTTCTCCTGCTTCTTGATTTATTACTGAGTGGTAAAATAAAGTCTCTCCAGGAGCATACAGTCAATACTTGGCCTAACATAAATCTTCACATTTCAAAAGAGTTAAATTAATACACTTATTTCTTTTTGCAATAAGACATTTTCTAATTGAATGACCATGTGAAAATAGCTTTTTAAAATTCAGTGATACGTATCCTTTTCCTGTTCAATGGAATGTTTCTCCTGAATTCTGTAATATTCAATGAACATAAAGATACTAAGCAAGTTAAAACTATCTGTACTCCTTCTGATTGTCTAGGTATCACCTCATGTTTTGGATTTGGATTTCTTGTTATCTGGGTCACAGAGAAAGAATTGTCTGCACCCAGGGGAGAAGAGGAATAATGAATCTCATCCAGGATCCAATACAGTACAAAGGAGAAAAAAGTGCACTCTTCAGATTAGAATGAAATATGCAAGAATACCCTGGAAATGATGTGTTCGGTCTTTATGTATGAATTAAAGCCTTCATTTTCTAATAGCTTATTCTAATTTCCCTGTGTGGTTAGTATGGTAGACCTTAAGCCCAAGAAATGATTAAGAAAAAAAATCTCTTTTACTTTAGGATGTAATCCTTCCATTTGCAGATACCAATAGATCGGTCAAGTGGCAAAGACTAGAGAAGCTATAAAAAGACTACAGAAGACTATAAAAAGTGTATGTAAGGGAGTTTCATTTTTCCACAAATTTGTGAGATCATAGCAATTTCTTTTTTGTGAAATCTTATCATTATTTAATGTCTGGAACATTATTTCATATGAGAACGTGTCATACTTTTGAAATGAGATAGCAATATGTCTGTGTATCTGAATCACATATCATGGGCCATGACCACAGCGATTACAAAGATTAAAAACAAAAATCTTACCTGACTCCTTTTTCACTAGATCTCTAAAGAAAGTAATACTTTTTAGAAGTCAAATATGTAGCCTTTATCATGCTCAAATAAGAGAAGGACCACAATTACCTGTGTGATGTGAATCTCTATGAAAGTAATGCCTGCTTTGTATTTACATGGAAACTACAACAGATACAAAGAGCACAATAACACTGTTCAATAGAGAAAATTCTCAGCTATAAAACACTACTTATCAACACAGTCACCACCATAAATTATGCATTTTCACCAGCAGTGAATAAGAGACTGCATGCTGCACTTGTAAAAATCTTCATGGTCATTTGGAACAGGGCTTGTCTTTCACAGTGCACCAAACACAGCCTCACTGTGCATCCAGAAGGGATTCACAGAAAAGATTCCAGGGGATGGAATATCTCTTCTTTGAGGACAGGCTGAGAGTACTGGGGCTTCTCAGCCTGGAGAAAAGAAGGCTCTGGGGAGACCTGAGAGCAGCCTTTCAATATCTAAAAGATAACTGTATGAAAGAAGGAGACAGACTCTTTAGTAGGCTCTTTATATCCAATTAGGGTTAGGTTCTTTATACCTCAAATTTATCCTGTTGTGACAGGACAAGGAGAAATAGTTTCATACTACAGGAGGGAAGATTTGGATCGGATATAAGGCATATGTTTTTTACATTAAGTGTGGTGAGGGACTGGAACAGTTTGCCTGGAGAGGTGGTGAATGCCTGTCCCCTGTGACATTCAAAATTGGGATGGAGGACTCTGAGTAACTGAGTCGAGCTGTAGGTGTCTCTGTTCTTTGCAAGCAAATTGGATCACATGACCTTTAAGGGTCCTTTCCAACTCAAATGGCTCTGTGGTTCTCTGAAAATAACCTGGAAGGTGTTTCTTCAAGTAATTAAGTGGACCGCACTAAGCATGACATATGAAGCTGTCAAGAAGCTGACTAAAACAACCTATGAAGGGTCTATTAAGGACCAACATGACTGGGAATGTACTGGATTTATCTTGCCCCTTGGTGATTACTTCCGCAATCTCGATCTGACTCCAGTGAAAGATCACTCTTTTTCCCAAAGAAATTCTTCATGTCCACTCTAAGTCCTGAATCTCATCCTGAGCTTTTAATGATGCTCACTGTGTTATATAGAAAGGGAGCAGAAGTGAGACCTCAGAAATCTGGAACATCGATGTAAGAGAACAGAGAGCAGATTCAGAGGTGTTGGCAAGATGTACTACAGCGTTTTAGGTTAAAACTCCTAAGGGCATGTGGCTTCAAGCCAAAGTGTACTAAATTGCTATAAGCCAAATGAAGGCCTGAGATCATGTTATTTTCTTTTGCAATGGCATGAACCCTTTATCAGAAGGAGAAGAAATGCTTAATAATAGATGTTGCTATTGAGATTTAAATATTAATGTGTCTACACATAGATATTCTTAGTCTGTTTTGTATAAGAATATTGTCCTTTATTAACTCACTGAGCTTTCAGCATGAAAGTGAGTACTCTTACTGCCAAGTAATGTGTATGTGAAGCTCTGTTACTGTTTTTTTTTGTTTGTTTGTTTGTTGTTTTTTTTTTTTTTTTTTTTTTAATGCAAATAGTTTTTCCATCTTTGCTCAGGTTTTATTTCTCTACCATTAGGAATCAGTTCTTTCAATAGAATTAAGAAAGTAAAAACTATATTGAAATGCTTTTAAAAAAAAAAAAAAAAAAAAAAAAAGGAACACCAAACCCCAGCATAAATATATGTAAGAAGTTTTAAAAAATATGTTTAACTTGTTAAATGAGCTGGTTTTCCCCAAACTAATTTTCTTTACAACAAAACAGACTTCTTGTTCTTGGTATTTATGCTCAGCATAGCCTCAGAGCTGGAATCTCAGATTCTTCACAAAACTAAATGTTGTAAAGTGCTTTGACTAATGTAATTGTAAGATGTTCCCTGACTAGCTAATGACTACATACTCGTATTGATATTATGGGATGGTCCCTTCGGGGAAAGTCTCATATTGTTTCCTGTCAGTGTGAGTCAGTTTGCCTGCTGAAGTGAAGTGTTACAGGCAATTCAGAGTGTTCAAGAATAATGCCTGATTAGTTGATGCTGAGGTGTACTTGGCAAATAGAACACTAAGTGTGAGCTAATAATCCAAATGGTTCCCTAAAAAGAAGCATTAAGACACCACCAAGACATAAATAAAAGTGGGTGAATGTTTTCACATTGCTATGCAGTGTCTTTAAATATACATAGATGAAATTTGCTTTGCCATCTGTTTGTAAGAGAGAAGGAAAATACAGTGGGGGACGAGGTACAGATTTCTATTTTTACTCTAGTCTGAGGTTTTTCGGAAACCAAATTTCATTTTATTTCTTGCATCCTTACATGAGAAAACAAAGAATTTACTTAGGACTTTTAATAAACTCTTTGGGATGAAGTCTAAAATGCGGTAATATTTCTAAAACTTAGAATTTTAGTAAACTTCAGTCGAAAATGTTATACTGTGTTTCACTGATCTCTGTCCAAATTCAAATACAGGACTAAGGCCTTAAGTAGGTCCTTAGTCTAGATACTGTATGAACAAATATCAATAGCGTGCCTCATCCTGTCTCATCACTACTTCCTTGAGGAACTAAAACCTATAAGTAAAAAGAAGACTGATTACTACTGCTTTGCCTACACATCTATATTGTCAAATATAGGGACATCAGACCCTTATCCAGTCCATGTATCAGGGGGTCAGAGTTCATCAGCTCAGCAGCTCAGCAGCAACATTACAAATGGATGTGCATTCTGAGTACAGCACAGTATTAATTCTTTAACCTAGTGTTCACCCAGAAAACACAAAGAGAAAGTACAAGCTCAGAAGAAGTATGAAACAGTGACAGCTGTCCTGCTTGTCTCAGGAGAGCAAAGGAAAAGGAATCCATTAACTATGGGTGTGTTGCTTTTTCTTTTTGAAGTAGTCAGACGCATAGTGGGATATCAAAGTGGAATACTAAGCTACGGTAGATATTGGAAAGTCTCAATACAGAAAGACCAGAACATCCAGACTCCTTTAAATAATAATAATAAAAATTGTTTTGCATTTGTTTTTTAACACCAAAAGATTAAGAAGTATGAAGAGAGAAATATTAAGAGGGAAAAATTAAAAGGGCATACAGGGAAAATGACTTTCAGGTGATAATTTTAGTAATATCACTGAAGATCACTTCCATGCTTTAATTTGAGTTGTCAAATCCATTAAGATTCAGGTTAAATTATACTAAATTCTTCTCAACCACTGGTGTAGTTGACACAAGGCTGTTTTTCAGTTAGAATGTCATTGAAGAGAAGACGTTTAAATGCTCCATCAGTAGACATGTCCAGTGGGCCTCAGCAGAGAGGAAGGACAGACAAAATCATCTAAAGAGAGAAAGGGATATGACAGGCAACAAAGACACTTCATGGAAACACAGGTTGGTCTGTACTTTCTGAAGTAGATTCCTAGTGTAGGCACAGAAACAGGTCTGACTCTTAGGGCATATTCAGCATATGTGGGAAGACAGGGCCTGTAAAGCTGATAGAGAAGGAAAAAGTTACCATTAACAGGTTCTATTTTCATTGGGCAACTTTGGTAAACATTGATTCTACAGGATATTTTTTTTTCTTTCCAAATGCCTTGTTTTTCTTTCAGTTTATATAAAATATTCAGGAAAAATTGTCTTAGTGTTGCAGAAAATAAAACTGGGGAAAATATAGTAGTTTCACATTTTAAAGGCTGCAGTTCTTACTCTAAGAATATCTGCTGTTTCTATGTAATACCTATGTTTTTGAGAAAGGGATTGAAATTTAGCTCAAGAGGGTTTTCTGTCGAGTGTGTCTTTTGTGAAGCTGTGAAAAACTCACTTTACACACGGTCAACAAGGTTTCCAACACTCTACTAGAAAAATTCTCTGAAAATACTGTCAGTAATGGACATACTCTACCTTGGAACTTCAGGGTTGAATAAAATTGTCCTTGCAACTTACTCCTGACCGCCATCAACTGTTGTGCCACTGGGGTTTGGAAGTAAGAGCAAAAAGCCCATCTTTTCATATTTGTACTGTGCTTTCCAGAAACTTGAAAAAGAGACTCTCACTACGAAGTAGAAAGAAAAACTATCAGAAACTGCAGAGGTGGATGATAATAACACACTCACACACAGAAAATAAAAAAATAAATTTGGAAGAGCCAACAAAAGACAAAAAGAGAAAGCCCAGAAAAAAGAAAACCCTGGAGTAATGGAACTAGGATTTGGATTAAAGTGATGTTCTTCCTCAGGTTGGGAACTGTACACAACAAACTGAACTTGAAATAGGTTCTGGCTGGCAGAAAGACTAGGAAATGCATAGGCAGGAAATAGAGAGCTAAGTCAGTACAAAGGCGAAAATGGAAGAAAGACTGCTCGGTGAATCAAAAAGTGTAAGCAAGGACTGTGAAATCTGACAAAGTAACAGTTCTTTACATATAAGATATTATCTAGTAAAGACTGAAAATATACTGCAGCAGATACATATAGGCTAGTCCAAAATGCTGATAGCAGTGCTGATGGCATCGGAAAGCAGACACTGTGCTGATGAACTGTGTGAATACTAACACAACATAAATCATAAATTTGTGATTGGAAAAGTGACATAAAATTGCATTTGCTTACAAATATTATGAAGAGGATGTTACAGCATTAACTGGAATGCCAGTGTTAGCCTATGAAACTTCATTTCCAGTGTCCTTCATGTGTTACTGTATGCAGTCATAAAGTTAGTTTACATAGAGATGAGTGTGTGTGAGGCTATAGGTGTCACTGTGTATGAATGTGTGTATACACAATGTAGACCACAGGAGAAAAAACAAATTTTGAGTAGCCTTCCCACAGCAGTCACTGCCAAAGGTAGAATCAAATTATCAAGGCATTCAGCTTCCTTCATAAAATCGCAAAATCACAAAGAATTACAGAATTGCAAGAGTTGGAGGGAACCTCACAAGACTACTGTGTCCATCCCTCCTGCTAAAGAAGGCACCCTATAATAGGTAGCATAGGTAGGTATTCAAATAGGTCTTGAATATCTCCATAGCAGACTCCATAACCTCTCCAGGCAACATGTTTCAGTGCTCTGTCACCCTTAACAAAGATTATTAACTACCTTCCATAGATCCATCCCATTCCTAAATGCTTACTAATGTGTACATCCATGAAATGGGCAAGATGAGAGGCAGAATTGTCCATGCAACAATAACATTGGTGTTGGATTATGTTATGTTATTTTATTTTATTTATTTATTTTTTTAATCAATATTATAGTAGAGTATTTCTTTAAGAAGGAAATCATGAAAGGTTATTGATTTGTGAGAGACATTTTTATAACAAATTGCCCAACATTGAGTTAACTACGCTTTTTTTTTGGAAAATTAATATGAACACTGATTTTATGAAGACAGAAATGCTGATCTTTGGAATCTCTTGCTGTATCATTTGTGGCCTACAGAAGAAAATAAAGACAGTTATTTCATTGTTTTGTTTTTTTTTTGGTTGTTTTTCCAAGGACTCACATTCTTTTCACCAGTATACTGAGTGTCAATCCATATGCATATGTCTGAGGAGTTACCTATAAATTATTTTCTTGCATTATTAATCATATCTGTTTTATTATACAATGACTGCTCCAACTGGTTCCACCTACATCTGTAGAAATGCATGAAAGATTTTAGTAATGCAGATTTTTGCTGTCTGCTTTAGCAACCTATATTTAACGCTTTAAGGATTAGTAGCATGATATGACAAGTGCTTTCTGCTGTTTCTTTGTTATACTATGCCTGCCTCTAGGTCCATAACTTTCATGTACAACTCCCCTTCCCACCCTCTTGTCAAGCTAAAGAGGTATAGTCTCTGGGCAGCATTATTTACTGTCATTAAGAGTTTGCCGTGAACTTATTTTTTCCTGAGCAATACCCAGGTATAATCATGTTCAGTAAGCAATGATCAATTTGAAAAAGCAATTATTAAGGATGAATTATTTTATTGTTTTATCTCATCAAATGCTCCATTGTCTACAGCTTGGTTGTGAAACAAAAGACTACACTAGGAAAATAAATATTTGTAGAACAGCTACACCTCAACTTTGCTCAAAAGTGTGTATAGAAATAGAGGAAAAAAGCATGCATACATTCCATACTTGCTGCTTAACGTTTAACATTTACGTCCTGACAGAATTCAATACAAAGCCAAAAGATATCATATGGAGTACTTCCACTCACAACTGACTTCTACTGAATTTGGGCATCGTTATCTATGCACATCTAGCAAAGTAAATGTACTGATCATTCCTATAAATAACTACAAAGAAGTAGTCACTGTACTTAATCTTGTATGTCTTCACTACCATTGATTTGGGTTGATTTGGCTTTATCCACGACCTCGTATTGATAAAACAGGATGTGAAACTTCTACTTTTTAAATGATAGAGCTTCAGAAATTCCTCTCAAGTTGACTTTGTTCTCAGGGAAAGGCAGTGAGAGGAGAGAGAAGAGATGGTCCAAATTAACTAGAAGTAATTAACAGAGAGTTTTATGCAAGCTTTTGAGAAAAACACCTCTGTTTGATTCTTCCTTTTCCCTGGTTGGTAGATTGAAGCACATAGGAAGAGCTGAAAGCATTTTGCATGGTTCTACTTTCCATCTGCATTGCTCCAGGATGAGCAGAATAGCATACACCAATTTTATTTTAAGAGTAAAAGTGGCAGTGCTATGTTCGATATGATTTTTTGTGGCACAGTGTTAAACAATCCTTGAGAACAATTTTGATAGAGAACAGGTGAATTCAGAAGCAGGTAAAGAAATAATTCACTGCAGTATCATTTCCTTTTTTAGTTTATGAGGCTTGTTTGGGTGTGTTTCAGGGTAGAAGTGAAAGAAAATGCATTGTGCTGATCTTCTCCTTACACACTAGTCTCCCAAATATATTTTCTTATAGAGTAACTGCTGATACGTAATTATAGAAATCCCAAAGAGTGCAGCTATAATCACCTCTTCACCCAAATATCTGTTCTTAATTTCATTATTTGTAATATGAAGCTCTGTGGAAACAATAATAAAACTTAATTAAAGAAACACTGTACAACATAGCTTTTCAAGTTGATCAGATTGAACCTACAGCTTAACTCCCTTGCACCCTGTAAATACACATTTAGTTCTTTGACTTTGATATGAAATGTCCAGCCACTGTTTCCTCTGGGGAAATATGCTCAGCAGAAAACCTGGGAAACCTACAGTCAATTAAAAAAAAAAAAAAAAAAAAAAAAAAAGAAAGGAAAGGAAAGGAAAGGAAAGGAAAGAAGGAGAAAATATTTCCTGAAAAAATACAAAAAATACAGAGGTGGAGAAAAGAGCAGTAGTCTTAGGAGCATTTTTTATAAAATCTGTGACACCTTTTGAGGACTGGATTTATCAAAGAACTCTTCAGCGTTGTGGGACTGATTTGATGCGTTGTCATCTAAAGGAGTACAAGTTTTTTCAGCAGTGCTGTGAATGATACAAAATCTCTCCTTCAAAATCTGCAGCTTATACTGTTACATCAATGGTACAGTAGTAACTGAAGTTAAAATAACTATAAACAGTAATGTTTTCAACTAATATCTTGAATTTTTTTTGTTTTGTTTTTTTGTGTGTGTTTTTTTTTTTTTTATATATATATATGTATCTTGTAATAGGTAAGTTCAGATCACCCCATAACCAGAGTGTAATGAAATTGTCAACATTTTCTTCATTTCTTCTTTTCCTGACAAATGGTGTGAACATATCACCTTTTTCTCTTAATGGAAAACCTAACTGGAATACATCAAAATGCTATTAGGTTTTTCATTTTCTATCACAATTTAATGCTGGGGAATGCATGCAACCTTCATCTGCACACAACTGTAAAATATTCCCTGTCCCTGTTGAAATGACTGCAATGGAAAATCAAGCAGAATTGTTCTCTGTTTTGTATTGCTATTCCTTTGTTACAGTCTCTCTCTGACTGCGTGTAGGAGGATTATCACTGCTATACAAATACCTTTGTTATGTTACCTAAAACGTGGTAAAAATACTTAGGTAAAATTGTAATGTATAAACATCTTTAATTAAGATACCTACATCTTTTACACTTCTCTACTACAAACTACATTTCTTGAAAAATAAACATAGTGAAGCAAACAGTGCATAAGTTTCAGGAGATGTTGATTTCAGTATTATGTGGAAAATAGAGAAAAAGATCAAGTAACCTCATCCCAAGGGAAATATCTGTAACCTATTCGTTGTTTAATTCATTTTGTCATGAGCTAAACCAATAGTGAGATATAAAATAAATCCAGGCTTGCATACATAATATAAGTCAACACAGAGACTAAAAATGAAATCCTTCACCTACAATATTATACCTTACAAGATCAAATCATGTTCCTTTTTGAGGCAATTTCTTTAAATGGGAGTGGAATGGGGCCCTTGCATCATGTCTCTCAAAGGGAATATCTATGTCACTGTGCATAACAAATTGTCATTGTAACATATGTACAAAATTCATAATTATAATAGCAAGATTCTTTGATAACATGTACTATATCAAATTAATCATACTCTTAAATTCTTGGTATCTCTTCCTCTTAATATGTAATTTGTTTGTTTATGTAGCAATTAATTTTGCCAAATTGAAAATAATTTGGTGAAAGAATAGCAAAGTATTTAATGTGGTAGTAGAAAAGTCTGGAGAAAGAAATAAAAGATGGGTTGTAGAAGCAGTGGTACTTAGGAAGTAAAATGGACCTTCTTCATCATGCTTTATAAATAAAAAGAAAAGTGATTGAAATAATAACATTATAAACTTGACTTTGTAAAAAATATCCACAAATAGAAATATCTAAGATTTTTTCATTTGATTTTGCCTAGAAAACTTTATCTAGTGCATTTCATAAAGAATTCAGAGTGAAAATAAATTATACTTTCCCTTTTCTGTTCATAAACAATTCATAATCTGCAAAACAATTGCAAAAGAACTCAGAATCCTGAAATAGTTGGTTCAATGTAAAATAACATTCATTTGTTTGGATTGATTTGTGGTTAAAAAAAATATTTTTGGAATTAAAAACTGTAAAGCAGAAAAATTGAATTTATTTATTTTTTCTCCAAATTGCATGGCATGTATATATATATTCATTTTGAAATACAGATGTAGATTGGAGGAGTTATTCAATACAGACCATTGAATAAAAAAAAAATAATGATAATAATAGCAACAACAATATAGTTATTTCAGTTGATATGTTGCTGATTTAAAAGATGACTTTGTAGCAGTGCTTCAATTTCTCCGTTAGGAGCACCTAGATCTGGTCCACTGAGGATGTAGGAGCAGCTGTAGACAGGTGTTCCATCCTTCTCCATGCTCATCAGCAGGCTGCTACTATTGTCTCAGTTAAAGACGCTGTCAGCCCCTAGGAAAACCAGAGATCAAATGTACAGGTCATTAGCTAGCACCTTTTGGTCTTGCTATAATAACATCCCAATTGCATACATGGCAATTTACATAGCATTACCCATTATGCTTTGTGCTGCAATTTTGCTTTTGGAGGTCATACTAACTTGATTAACTCTCTCTTAAGAGTGCCTTTTTGAAGCATCAAAGCCCAGCATTTACACATTTTACACTATTCCTTGTTGGCAGCCTCACTGAAAGTAAGATGTTATGTAGAATTGCACTGGGAGTCCTGAAAATATAACCATTATTATATAAATTATGTATATAAATGTATATAAAATTTCAACAAATATAAAATAAAAAATCCATAAGATGAGATCAGATCACAAACCTTCAATAGCAAAATGTCCAACTAAAACCAGCTAGGTGGCTTTGGTAGGCTTACAGGCTTTTGCATTTGCAAACCTCAGTAGATATTTTTAATTGCTTTTCCTGTATAATTCATTTTTTTTATCTTTAATTAGATATATGAACTATCTAAATCTCTTGTTCATTTTCTTCAGCATTAGCTGTTCACAGTGGATGTTCCTTCTACTAGGTATCTGTCAGAATTTTGGTTTCTATGCCCATTATCGAGATTGATAACAGTTATCAAACCTCAAAATACGAATGTGTTTTTTAAATATTAGCTGTCACGGTGTGATAAGTTGTGCTGGATTGTACATTGCAGTGTATAGCACAGAGCCCAGTGGGGCTCAGTTTTAAAGATGAGCACACTGAACTTGATAGAAAAGCACAAAAAAACAGCATAAACACATAGACACAGGCACACACATGCAGAAAACTGGTGTTCAATATTTAATGCAAATCTAAAAAAACCTGTGTAACATCTCTATATGCTGCTTTCAACATAATTATACTATGTATGTGAAACGGAAATTTTGTTCTTATATTCGATAGATTGGATAGAATTTGATGAAAATTTTAAATTGTTAGTTAAATAGAATGTAAATAAAGATTACAATATTGCAGAGAAATGCAAAATGCAGCAAAGAGCAAGTGCAAATTGACCTGTATTATAAAGTAGGGAGGGTGTAATCATTCTCTGTTATGCATTTTGCAGGATAGTTGTCTACCAAAGCATTACGAGATGTCTGGAAATGTGATTCATAATGCTGAATCTCTATGAAATCCTTCCCACTTTGCAATATTAAGTGAATAATTGCTGTTTAGAACTTTATTACATTACTTTTTTTTTTTTTTTTTTTTTTGGTATTTAACAGCAAAATGAGTGTTGATGGTGCTTAAGAGGCAACATACATGCATGCAAGCGCATGTGCATAATGGCACTATTTTAGCCTGTCTTTAGGTCCTTCTTTTACACTCCTAAATAATCTCAAAACATTTTACATATTCTTTTTAGCAGAAATTTACATATTAATGTAGTCTAATTGGCTACTATTGTAGCCTTTAATGCTATCTGCAGTATTCAGATATCTTTAATAAGGAAGCTGCGGAACAGTTTTTGGTTCTTTAATGGGGATTTTAAAAGTATATAATTATCCCTTTGTGCATACAAACTAACAGAAGCACTCTTATACTGACAGAGGATTTCCGCTATTATTTATTTATTTATTATTTCTCTAAAAGGTGGTAGTGAAGAATTCACTTCTGATGAGCTAAAATGTGGTATTTTAATTAAGTGGAAAACTTGAAAAGGGGAGCTTTTTGCAGAGGGGGCTCAATTGCTTCTTACAACCTTTCTGAAAAGGGCACAGTGTTAAAACAAACCTCCCACTTTTATTTTCAAAAGGAAAAAAATCAGAAGCTAAAGATAATCTCTCCATTAGTATTATTAAAAGTGTTCAGCTTTCTTCACATGCTTTAGAAGCAGACAGACTTGTCATGAGCATCACATTTGCAAGCACTGTCACAGCTACTGAAGGCTCTGGTAAAAGCACAGAAGTGCGTTAACAGTAACTGCAAGCAGCCTTTGGGGAACAATAGGCTTACCTATACTGTGCCCAGCTATTCAAAAAAAACAAGTTGCTTTATTATACTCCATACTCGCTTTAGTGCTCGTATGGTGCTTGACCCAGCCTCATTTTTTGAAGTACTGTCACTAGTTCTAAACACCTTTTTCATTCCCTTTGGGTTAGCTAATTTGCCTGTTACAGCATTCACCAAAATAACACTGAATCCAGCATGTAATGTCCAATATGTTCTACTGCTAGAGAAAGAAACCTCCCTTCAAAGGTTCTTCCATTCTTGACTGTGCACACACAGATCTGATCATTTTTCTTCTTCTAAAAGAAAGAAGAAAACAATGATCTAAAAATTGCTTAATTATCTTCACAGATACGTGTTGACAATAATTGCATATAAAAAAGCACTGACATTAAGACAATAGCAAAAAGTAACTCAGGATTTGCACATTTGTGATTGTGTCATTAGTGCCGTAAAACTACTTAACTATGCCAGAATCACTCAGCAAGAGCACTATTACAAAAGCCTTATCTAACTGTTTGGATTTCTCCATGTTGTTTTGGCAATTAATTTGCTTTAGATTGGTTGCGCTGTTGAATAAAAGTACATTTTAGCATGCAGTATGGGTGTCTTACATGGGGATGATGGAAAGTGGGCTAAATTTGCATGACCATACTTTGTCTGGTGTAATAAAGCCATGGCTGCAGCATAATCAAGCTGAATAAGTAATCAGCTAGGATAGTATTTTCAGATCTATTTTTCCTTAGGTCAGGTTAGCCCCTAACTGACATACTTTTATAGGATTAGGCAAGATCTAACTAGGTTTGGCATCTAATCTGTTTTAGGCAGTGGTTCATTTTTTCCATCATTTCTATCCATGGGGAGGCAAGGTCACCCAATACACAGGCAAAACACACTGTACTTCTGCATGACAAATAAAGCAGTAAGAATACAGGCAGTCTCATAAAAGAATGTGAAATTCCATTCTATTTCAAGAATTGTGGAAGAAAAGAAAGCTTTCTACTGACAAGAGGACTTCCTAGGAGCAACAAGTTATGTTGCAGGTCTTAGCAGGCAGAAGATCAATCCAGAAATGCTTTAGTACTTCAAATATTTTTCACTCTCTGAAGCAGAGAAATTACAACTATACCTTCATTTCCCTGGTATAATATTTAGTTTCTAAGTCTTTAAAAATAAAAAAGCTAAAAATGCTTCAGTTCGTATGTGTTCCAGGTGAACTAAAAGCCATAAAAAACAAAAAATCACAAAATAATAAAACACATTTCTGAACATACTGTTTAATTCTTCCTTCTCAGCTCTAAAAGTGGATATATAAATATCCATTACAAAAATATTGTATAGCTCAATAACAATTGTTTTGTAAAAGTACTGTTTAATGCATTCCTGTCTTCAGAGACTGAAAACAAAGATGGACATCTTCAGAATCCCCAGCAATAATCCACCTGCAAAAAAACACAGTGCTGTCCCAGACATGGCAGAATTAATATTTCCTTATTAGTCATTCATAACTGAATCCTCCCAGAAAGAAATCAGAACGTGTGTCTCTAGAAAACAACTAGACAGTAGGGCCAAAATGGCTCTCAGTATATCTGAAATAGAATGATTAAACTGAGAGCAGATGTTCAGAGAGAAGGTAATGCCACCAGCCTAAACACTAGTCCAGTTGTTTGAAAATCAAGCAGGAAGATTGGATTGTATGAGGTATATCAAAACCCATCAGGGAAATGTTAGATTCTTCTTGTAGATCAATTTCTGTATATTCTTATGGAAGAGTGCTCAAATGGATTTAGAAGAAACTCTTCACCAATTATTTGCTTCTAGTACTAAATATAGGAAGACAAGGTAGACAAAGGAAAAAGCAAAAATTTCATCAGTGCTTTACGGATTCCATAAAGAGACTTTTCAATTACATGTGTAGGACCAGTGGGCTGATGTATACAAATACTGTCTTGGTGAAATTGGCAGATTACTTAGGAATGTAAGAATACTGAATTCATTATAGTAATTTCCATTGATGAAAACAAACAAACAAACAAACAAAAACCACAAAATTCACACACACCAGACCAGCACAGCATGTCCCCCCTCCAAAAAAACAAAACAAAACAAATCAAAACAAAACAACCAAAAGAAATGCACACACACACACACACACAAAAAAAAAAAAAAAAAAAAAAAAAAAAAAAGCAAGAAAACATCTCAAAACAAAACCAAAAACCCTAAATGGGAAAACATCTAAACATTCAGGGCATGGACTGGATTAGAAACAGCCATTTACCCAAAGAAGAGACCGTTTTTTTGTATGCAGCAGAACAGAAGAGAAACAAAATGTCAGTGCCATCTCTTCCTCCTGTGGAAAACAATCCACATAAATTATATGGAATAAAATTGCTCATATATTCTGTCAAGTACCTTTTTATGAAAAGAGGCCTGAGATTTAATATGCTGGAATTTCCTCCTGCAATGGCCACTGGAGAGGATGGCTACCTGCAGCTCACTGCTGAGTTACTTATGGAAAATTAAGTGCAAAGAATGCAATTCTCCCTCTCACATGCTACACCTGGCTTGTGGATAAAGATAACAGCTCTAGTCCCTGTTGCTTCCCGTTCTTTTTTTTTTTTTCCTTCAGATGACTTAATTCATCAAAAGCAGGAAAAGCAATAAAATATAAGAGAGAGGCAAGTGCTGCAGCATGAACATAAAATGTGCCTTTTATATATTCAAATTCATATCCAGTTGTAGGAAATATTCATGACTAATATTAAACTAAGCCCAGAATTAGGCAAAATGCAACAGACATATATTGAAGTGAGCATTTTATTATGTGCTATGTCAGTCAGATTAAAGAAAAGAGTGCATGACACCGACAGGATATTGCATGTATATCAAGCAATCTATTTATATATGACAGGGAGGGTTTGATTTCTGGAAGGAGTGACAACCCAATGAAATAACTGCTCGCCTTCAAAATTACTATAGTCTAAATGTATACCCTTTAGAATACAATTTTAAATTACAATTAACAAAATGTAGATAAATATGTTTGAGAATCAATACTGACATACAGAATCGAGGCAGAAGAAATAATCTGTAAAGATACCAAGAGGTTTCTGAGTGTCGTCAAAACCCTGTCTCTGAAAAGCAGAGTGAAGGAAGCAAAGGATATTTCTCTGAGAATCCCAGGGAAGGTAATTTAATAAAAGGACTGATTTGTTTGTTGCCAAAAAGGCCTTGAAGATGGGGCTGGGAATTTATATTGCTTTACTCCACCCCCACCCCCCAAAACCAACATGTAAACTAGTGAACAGAATCTGCTGTGATTAGCAATATCTGATCAGGGTATGAGCCTGTTTGCAATAATAAATTACAACATCTCATGTGTTTCACTACTGTTCTAGCCAAGTAAAATCCTTTGTTTTATTGAATCGGTGTTTCTGGTCATTTGTTTCCTGCTCTGGTTTAATATTGAGAAAATATCAGCAGAGACAGAAACTTCAGTGCTAGAAAAGAGATAATTGCCGCACCATTTAAAAAAAAAAAAAAAATCCTTTCTGTGAGGGAAAAAAAAGAACTAAGGCACTAAAGCTGAACTCACTATCATCTTCATTACCTGCAAAGATAAAGTGCACTGAAACAGAAATTCTTTGAGTTCACAATCATTACACTTGGATGCTTATATGAGAGTAGGATAAGGAAAAAGCACAATCAATGGTCAATTGACTTTATTTCCTTTTGTAGAATTATAATTTGCATGACTGTTACATGTTTCCAAGGTTATCTGAGCAGAACACATACAGCCCATCTGACACGTAGTCCATAAAGTAGGCTGAATGAGAAAAGCAGATATGCCATATGAGACACATCAACCTGCACTCTAAGCAGTAATGAGAATCACTGCAGTAGTCAAATCTTTTGCTTTTATTTCCATGAACTTTCAGCAATATCCAATTGGTGCATTTGGGGGAGCTATAGGACAGATGCAATCAGGTATGGCTTTATATATCAATAATTTCAAACTATATTTTCTCATAACCTTTCGTTCTTTGTTCAAAAGGGGACTTCCATTTTAAATTGTAATCTATGACTTTTGAAACGGATGTTAAAGTGTCTTGCCGACAAATTCTTCTGGTTGATTTTCTCTCTCTTCTTTCTTCATCTCTTTGCTGCTTTGAAAAGCCATCATGGAAGCATTATGTGAAGGTGAAAGGTACTAGACTGTAAGGCGACAATTAAGCTCCTATTTTTTAGCGGGATTGCTATGGGGATTATGTATTTAGGAGATGCTAATCGAAGTTGCACACTGATGTTAAAATTCAGCATATATTAGCTACTTATAACCAGAGATTAAACCATTTCCATAACACACTGCTAACATCTTAGTCTGAATACTTTCTACTTTCAAATCTCACTCTACATTAAGCTTGATTACTTGTGGCTTCATAATGCATTTGCTAATATGATCTTAATCCTTCAGTGGCATTATACTGTATAACAATGAATAACGACCCAGATACACGAGCTGCTATATCACAAGATCCAGGGAAGATTTAGTGCAAGGAAGCAAAATTATCTGAGGTTGTCGTGCTTAAATAATAATTATTATCATGGGCTAAGAAAATCCTGGTCTCTGATTGGATAAAAGCTGCTAAAGCCTGGGATGATCTTTACCTTCTTATCTCCGGCTCGAACTTCTGTTAAAAGCATATGCTTCCTGCTCCAGACCTCACCCTCAGTAACAGCATGGATGCAAATCTACATTCTTGCACCCTAAACAGAAATGAAAGCAGGTTCTTCTCAGTAGCATTTAAAAAATGAAAACAGAGTAGCAGCAACCTACATGATTAAGCAACCTTTTTGTTATATGAACCATATTTTGAAGATACCACTGCTTCTCTCTTTTTTTTTTTTTTTTTTTTTTTTTTTTTAATTAATTTCTGATTGCAACTGAAATGTGTTTGTGGTTAAAAGTGAAGACACAATTTTACTATTGAACACCAGCTGCTCAGACAGGGAGATGAAGCCCACATAAATGGAACAAAACTAAATCTATATTCATGAATCAGTGAAAACTTTTTCAGGTGGGTAATATCCTTCCTTACTGCCAGTCCTCAGCTATTGTGTAGTTGCACATTTGCTCTGCTCCATTGCAAAAGTGGCTGTATTTCATTTTGTTTCACTAATTCTTGTCTCCCTCTGTATTGGAAAATGGTTCTTTTAGACTGAATGATTTTATATGGATGTAAATGTTCACTATTAAATTTTCATTCTTATCAGAGCTTTGTAAGGTGCTGAATGCAGTCAGGGAAATTTTTCTTTGGAGCATCCGAGTTTCTTTCATGACTCACAGTTGGAAAACCAAGATTGAAATCGCTGTGGATACCTCACCCATGCCTAAGAAATGTGAAAGTTAGAGCTGCACAGTCTTTTAGAGGACACCCATAGATGTCTTCAGGATCTAATCAATTGCTCCTCTGGGCATCAAGGCAATAGTAGGGATTCAAGCTTCATCTGGTACTTTGTAAAGAAAGTAGAATCTCAGAGGTCTCAATCTGTAAAAGCTGAACACCCAGACTATTTCCCCAAATCGTCTGGAAAAATATGTCTATAGGCCATAGTCTGTGCCCAAGTTAGCCATTAACAATGTCTATGAAGCAGCAGCATAGATGAAAGCTCAGGCAGGCAGCAAAGGGACTGTGTTTTCCACAACCACTTTACCTTTCCATGAAGAGCAAAATGAATGAAACATTAATGGCTTTTGGCATTTTTTGTCTCTCCTCCCTGCCTCAGTTTACCCACTCATGTAAATTGTAAAAAAGAAGTGGACTGTTCCACAAATCAAATAGTTATTTTCTTCAGTGGAATGATGGCATTTGTATCTCTGAATGCCAAAATGACTGTGCACAGGGAGAGGAGTTAGTCTGATTTACTTTGTTTCTACCAGTGGACTGTGAGTACTCAGATCTGACTCTAGCTTCTTTCTGCTTGCTAGCAGAGAACTTTCTTTTATTTGCTGCCTCCTTTTCCTCTCCTTCTAGATATTTTTTTGTTATTACTGTATTCTTTGGTTTTCCAGTGAATGTTTTGTGGAAAATAAGCTTGTACAAAGAGTGAGCTTTGTGGATTTGACAGTACTTGTAAGTCAGTGGTAGCATTTAATGTCTTGTTTTTACTGGCTATGGATTTTGGCAGCTTTAGCTGGTAAAGAGGGAGGGGAGATGCTTACAGACAGACTAGCACTCTTCTGAATTTCTACCATGTGCACACAATGCATTTATTTCCAGTTTCTTAAGAATGAGCATGTTGCTTGGACAGTAGAAAAGAAAGTGCATTTAAGAGCTCCCATTTGAATTCCTCATACAAGAAATTTAATTGTTAATTTCTCAACATTGACTCTACTGAAGTCTGGGGCAGCAAATGCATAAATGTATGAATGAATAAACCAATGCAGGCACCAGCAAGTACAAGATTGATCTTCCAAGTACAAAATGTCACCATCCCACAAGTGAAGCAGATCTGCCAGGTCTCCTGTTGACAGCTGTGGCCTTTGCTAGATGTGGCTGCTGGGCTCACCAGCTGGTTGCATCTGGTGCGCACTTCTCTGAGTGCAGCAAGGTTGTGGCATTGTGTTGCTACTGGAGCTTGTGAATTTGAACTCTTCCCCCACTTATCCTGCTGTCTTAACTTTGCCTTTTTGTCCAGACCTCCTTCTCACCCTATAATGCCCATCCTGACAGATACCTGCTCTGTCTTCAGGTTTTATTTCCAAGATATGGAGACTTGCAGATCGGGTGAAGAAATGCTGAAAAGCCTGTTAGGGGAAAAGAGCAGTCTCACAGTTTTGCTAATATTGCATTTTTAGAGGCTTCTGTGGGTGGAACTGTAAGCAACTTTAGTTCTGTCTCTGTGGGCCATTTTTTGAAGATTTGATTACATTCTAGAAGACAATTTTCACATGCCCAAGCTTCTCAACCAATATATATTCTTTTACATGTTAGGGGCACATTTATAGTACTTACTTCATGTTTTCATTATTAAGAACTTGTGGTGCTGTGTAGGCTAGTGAAAAAGAGTACTTGAGTGTCATTTATATGAAATGCATACAGTGAACTGTTCCTATTCAATGTTTTACTGGTTAACTAGAATAGGGTAACAGTAAACATTTACTGGAATATATAGGCCACCTACATTAGAAGGTAAATTATATACATAATAAATTGTCTTAGTGTGAGGAAGCCTAAACTGAGCAGTGAAATTTGCTTTATAGTTAATTATTTTATCTACTGCGTTGTGAGTAAAGCTGAAACAAATTAGATTGTATTCAGGCATTGATTAAAACATGGAAACCACAAATAACTTATTGTAGACAAATCTATTTGTTTACACAGAACAGAAAGTGATTGGGATTCCACAACTCTGTTAAAATGAAATTGCCCGTGAATCAAGAACTTTATTTTATATTGGAAAGGAGGATAACAAAATAGTAGTATAAGAGTAATTTGGGAAGAACAGATGCTAAAGTTTGGATCCAAAGTTACATGGAAAATGTGTTTGGTTTTGTTTTGTTTTAAAAAAGGGTGTGGTCAAATAGTTAATATATAGTACTATGAAGTATGGTTTCTGTACCTTTAATAGTAATTTCCTGATTAAAAAAAACCTCACACAACAAAACAACATCACTTTATGATAGAGACAGCACTCCTCAGGACTCATATAAAACTTGAAATTTTCATAGTATCATAGTATCGTGCGAGTTGGAAGGGACCTTAGAGATCGAGTCCCCGGGATTCGAGCCCTCTGTGTAGCAGCACGGCACTTCTACCACTTGCGCCACAGGGGGGATGGGTCTCCAGTGTTGCAAGCGGCAGTTCTTCCACCGTGCACCACCGGGGGCACACTTTTTTGTGTGATTTTGAGAAATTTTGCTTCTCCCTTTTGCCAAAAAAAGAAATCTCTTTTTAAACAGCTCAAAAGACCTACATCTCAACAACGTCCAAGATTTATGCAACAGATGCAGCCTATTGAAGGGAGATAGCTAAGAGGTAGAGATATAGGGTTCACAGGAAAGGAGCTAAAGTAAATAATACCAAATCTTTCTTCTTCAAAATTAATTTAGACCCTGGTGTCACAATTGCTCCAATCAAATAAACTTTTTACGGTATCTTCTCCTTTAACTTCACGTATCATTCACTGCCAGTGGTACATCAAACTTGGTGTCTCAGTAGATTATAATTTCCCAGTTTTATCCCATGTTAGACGCCATTGACACCATTAGACGCCTTGAGATATACCCAGTATATCACATATATATGCCTGTATCACTCTCCTAGTCCCAAATCAATTGACTACTTCTACATTAAACATTTTAAGATGAACTGTTCTCCCAGTTCTTCCTCAGAGTACTTGATGACAGCGCCCAAACATCAGAAGCATTGGAAGAACATATTAAAGTCAAATTCAAACTAACCTTGACTTACATATTCAATAAATGACATATGTTAAATTAAAAGAGGATTAAGAATGTATTTAACTGTATTCTTTTTTTTTTTTGAGTGTGCAAACTCAGATTTTTTTTTCAGCAGCCTATAATCTCCTTCCAAAAGCAGATCTGTTATGAACATCATATCCTACATCTTTATCTGTCTTACAGTAAATTTGATTTTGCTTTTTTTTAGAGGTCTGTCTTATACATAAGAATTGTCCACCTTTCGTTTACTCATTTATTTAGTCTTGTTCAAACATGAGCACCTCAGCTGAGTTTAGAAGAGCTTTAAAAATAATTTTTGTCTCAGTTAAAAAGACACAGTATTCTTCCACATGAATAGTGGATTTCTTTTTTTTCTTTCCCTTTAAACTATTGCTCAGTAGTTTAAAACCTGAAATTATGAAACAATAAATATCCTGATTTCTTGCCTATTCATGATTCTTGTTAGTAATTTATCTGTATTTTGGGTTTTTCTATGTTAGGATTAACTTCAGACTCAACAATTGGCTTTGTCTGATGAATGTATTATGGACTGAGTTAATCCTGTGAATCTCAGGTTCTGGTATCATGACTACAGATAATAGAAGTTTTAGCATTAGCCACACAGAAAGTTGCTCTTTAAATTCCTGTGTTAATATTACCATTTCAGTTAGCTCAGAGTGTAGTACCTTTTTAATGAGGATTTTCCAACCTGAAGGAAGAAGTCTTTGGTTTATCTGTTCTCAGATTTCCACCCACTTGCCCTTACAGAAAATCTTACAATTTGTGTTTGAGTATTATAGAATAATAGAATTGTAGAATGGCTTAGTTTGAAGAGAATCTTAAATATCATCTCCTTCTAACCCCTCTGCCATAGGCAGGGTTACTGACCACTGGATTAGGCTACTCAGCACCCCATGAAACCTGACCTTGAATGCCTCCAGAGACCGGACATCCACAACCTCTATGGGCAGTCTGTTCCAGTGCCTCAAAACCCTCTGAGTAAAAATTTATTTCTAACATCTAACTTAAATCTCCCCTCTTTTCATTTAAAGCCTTTCCCCATTTTTCCAATAAGAAGTAAAGCTTTTCTAAAGAAAATAAATGTTGTTTGTCTTATTAGGTAAAGATGAGCAGATAGATGGAAAAACTACTGCTTTCCTCAATAGTTTGTTTTATTTAATTAATTATACTCAGTGTTTATCATTCTGATTTTAATGTCTGTAGCATCAGTGTCCAATTAATGACTTCTATTTGGTAAGAATCTTTATCACCCAATCTAAAAAAAAAAAGTATCACCTGGCCTTTTCTCTCCAGGATTAGCTAATCATGTCACATCCTGATATTCTTTTTGATAAGAGTTCTTTGTACATTTCTTCCTCAAACCAGAGACTCAACAGCCATCCTGTCCCCAGTTGCCAAGAAAATACATTCCACATCCTTTGTGACAATTAATTTGAATAACAAAGCTGCATTTTATTCAGATATCAAAATTTTCAAGTATATGTATACAACGTATTTCACAAAATTCTAAAATATAAGTAAACTTGAAAATGTGAGGGGGAAACAAAATAAACAGCATTAATATGAAATTTCAAAATATACTGCATTATCTGATGTAGAAGAAAAGTCAAAAAGGAGAATGAAGAGGCTACAAAAGAGTGTGAGGCACTACTACCTTGTTTTTACTTTTCTACAGGGACGTGTGCATGTCATTGTATCAAAAGGTGAATACTGATTCCTTATTCCATTTAGTTTTGAAAATAACAGTAATTTATGTGAGGTAACATTAAACACTGGAAATATTACTCTGTTAAGTATGATCATTTTGTCATGAATATGTACCAGTATAGGTTGGGGGATGACCTGCTGGAGAGGAGATCTGCAGAGAGGGACCTGGGTGTCCTGGTGGACAACAGGTTGACCATGAGCCAGCAGTGTGCCCTCATGGCTGAAAAGGCCAATTGCATTCTGGGGTGCAGTAAAAAAAGTGTGGCCAGCAGGTTGAGGGAAGTGATCTTCCCCCTCTACTCTGCCCTAGTAAGGCCTCATCTGGAGTACTGTGTCCAGTTCTGGGCTCCCCAGTACAAAAAAGACAGGGATCTCTTGGAAAGGGTCCAGCGGAGGGCCACAAAGATGGTGAAGGGCCTGGAGCATCTCCCTGTGAAGAAAGGCTAAATGAACTGGGTCTGTTTAGCCTTGAGAAAAGAGGACTGAGAGGTGACCTGATCCAGGTCTAAACATATCTAAGGTGTGGGGGGCAAAGTGGCGAGGCCAGACTCTTTTCAGCAGTGTGTGAAGACAGGACAAGGGGAAACAGCCAGAAACTGGACCATAGGAAGTTCCGCACGAATGTGCACAAGAATTTCTTTACGGTGAGGGTGACGGAGCACTGGAACAGGCTGCCCATGGGGGTTGCGGATTCTCCTTCTCTGGAGATATTCAAGACTCACCTGGACGCCTACCTGTGTGACCTGGTGTAGGGAACCTGCTTTAGCAGGGGGTTGGATTCGATTATCTCTGGATGTACCTTCCAATCCCTACGATTCTGTGATTCTGTGATAGCAAACATTAAGAGAGAAAGCTCAGAAAGTTGGACTTGAGATTTGTCTTTAGAGTAGAGTAAAAACAAAGTTGTTTTATTACATTAAAGACATCAGAATTCAATAAACTTATAATTCTCTTGGGAATTGGCTCATGAAAAAAGTCACTTCTTTTTTGAGTTGTCTGGAACTGTTGGGAAGTAACTACCAACAAATGACAAAGAACACATGAAATTAAGAATCTTTCAGCATTTAGTACAGAAAGAATTCTTGGCCCAATAAACAAACAAACAAGCAAAAAAATAAAATGAAGTAAATATCAGTCAGTGACAGGAGCCCTCTGGGCATCTTCTGGGCAGAGTGTGCTCGTGACTCAGCTTGGTCTCTGTAAACGTTTTTCCCCTTATACTCTGGAGAACTGAGATAATTAGTTTGGATAAATGAGCACTGAAAGAAGCATGGCACCCATTTTTAGGTCAGATACATATTGAGTGAACTTTTGGGCAAGCCTCTTATTCAACTGCATGGCTCTTCTTCCTGTCAGTCAAATAGAAACAGTCCCTGTCTGTCCTTCTAGCTACAAAGACAAAATCTTTGAAGGTCCTCATATAAGATGCTTTAACACAATGGTTTCCATGACCAAGATACTTTTGATTACTTGCTGGGGGAAACTGAGATTCTGGGTCAGTCATTTGAGATTATGCTACATTCTACCAAAATTATTACATGTAAACAAAATGGTCTGGTGGTAAAGACAGTTTTTGTAAAGTGAATGTTTTCCTCAGAGCTCATGGATGTTTCAGTGTGACATATTAAATTCAAGCCAGTTCAGTAAGACATACGCAGATGGAAGTAAAAAGATAAATGTTTCATCCAGCAGGTTTGAAGGCTTCTGACCAAAGCATTGTATTCCTTTACTTCCAGCTGTGCATATCTAATAGCATATTTCATAATGCTTAAATACCAGCTGTATCACTTTACTCCTCGATATTAGGTGCAAGAAAAATGACTTAATTTGTTGATGAGTTGTCTGTTATGGGCAAGCAGTAATGACAGCAGTGATTTTACTGGCTCAGTATTCTTACCCTTCTGTGCTCTCTTCCTCACTCTTTCTGAACTTGGATGTCTGTAGCACAGAGCACAGCACTGTCTGTGTTCCCTGGTTCAGGATTTCATTTCACTACATCATAAACTACTAACACAACCTTGTCATTGCAATTTGTCACACTTTTTTTGTGTGCTCTATATCTGACTGAATTCTCATCTCCCTAGCACATAGGCTACTAGTCTGGAACAAATCTCTGGATGAAAATAAATAAATAAATAAAAATCTAAAGAACCTGAGGAAAATAAGAAGATGGCCAGTTGCCACATCTCCTCCATGTAGTCATGTGTAATAGTCATTTTGTCTGGTTATGTGAGTTGTACCAGATCAGCCAAGGTTTACTATCAGGAAGGCATCCCGGTGCTTCATGCTGCCTTTCCAAGTGTTGGGACTGCTGTTCAGTTCCCAGGGGGGCAATATAGAGGTACTTTCTGAAGAAAAACATGGTTCCTCCAGAATTTTAAAGTCTTTTTCTCCCTTTATCTTCTGGCCTTTCCTCTTGAGTAAATATGCAAAAATTTGTGGAGGAAATCATTAGGGATCAACTATGCTGCTTTTCAAGCTGAGTAGCATTTGGAAAAGGCATATGCCTGCAGGCTTTGAAGAGAATAGGGGAGAAAACACCAGATGCCATAATTTGTGAATAAATGACCATAGGAGCAAAATACTGTGGCCTTACTTTGGCCCAGTTATATACCTGAAGGGTTTTGATGTGTATTTTAAATAAAATTATTTAGGCTTGTTTCTGTGACCTCAAGGTTACTCCTTCCCCATTTCACACCATCACACCACTTGCTCTGTGAAATGAAAGTATTTACATCTGTTTCTGAGAATAACATCTACCAATGACCCCCAAATGCAGATGTGGTTTTAAAACTTCCTGTGAGTCTGCACTGAACATTTCAGCAACCATCACACTTTGTTGCATTAGAAGAAGCACTGATTTTCTCTGATGTGCCTGACAGACATGGAGTCTGCAGCAAAATCAAGTGCATGGTGATGACAAAGATTAAGATTTCAAATTTTAGTTCATTCCTCTTGCCCGCTCTATGCCCTGCATCTCCTTCAACCATTATATACAATAATGAAAGCCAGATTAAAAAATCTCCACATACATGTAATGTGACTAAGATAATGCTACCAGAAGATCCCCAACATCACATAATTTTAGCTGCATTAAATCTTGCACTTATAAGTAATTTTACACATTGCCTATATACTTTTGCTACTGTCAAACTATCAAGACTACACAATACAATTCTGTTTTCTTTATGCTAAAGCAAAATCATTGAGGAAACAACCTAGTGCTCTAAAGCATATTTTTCTTTACTGCTTTACTTGTCTCTGCTTATCTTTGCACTTAGTTTTTATTTATTTATCTGTTTATTTATTTTCTTTTATTCTCAGCTACTTCAGCCTTGTTGAAAGGACTGGGCTTCCTATCAAAACAACATGCTATTTTGTCAAATTCCACTGAGTCATATTCAGGTAATTAATTTGACCTAATCTTCATTTATTAATTGGAAGGTCAGACAACTCTCTTATCCACAAGCAATTTTTATTTTATTTTATTTTTATTTTGTTTTGTTTTGTTTCTATCAGCTGTTAAGCATTTCTAAATAGACATCAATAAGAAAAATCAGATACGGTTGTTCTTATACTTTTTTTGTAAGCTATATAAAGACTTGTAGATCCCAATTGGAAATATGATGTCTGTAATAAATGAAGTTTCTGCTCCTTTTGTATGTAAATGAATCCAGACAGTCAGAAGCCGTGCATCTCATCTAGGACAACCTTACTGTCCAAAATCCTCTGGGTGTTTTGCTATGTTCTGTTTTCATAGTAAAGTGACTTCTTACAATGAAATGTAAAATACTAGCCCTGCATTGCATATTGTACATGAATTGTTGATAGTATTTGTCTAGTCAAGGTTATGTTCATGCTGAGTCATATGCTGTCATTCCCAGTCTGGGTGAAAGTCAATAAAACCCTAACAAGTGTGTTCATATTTCCGTGGTGTTTCATTCAAGCAAGCTGTTCACAGAGGACTAGGGCACAATGGGACTAGGCAGCTGCAGGAACTTCCAGGACATAGTTCCACATGTCCTGAGCATGAAATGGAGACTCATCACCAACATCTAATGAGGCTCTGCTTGAAAAGTACAGTGCAATGAATCCATTCCTATGCCAAAATTACTTCTCATGCAAGCAGTGCTCAATCATTAGTTTGGGATTCTGATGCTATATTTTATATTTTCAACATGATGGACTTGAGCTATACCACTCATATGTAGATTGCTAGTATGAAGGGTTCAAACATGTTTTTATGAGGAAATACAGACCAACTGGAGTGAAAATTTACAAACATAGTTCTGGATATCAACTTTCAAGGTATAAAATAGAAAAGCTACTTTATTTCTGTATGATTTGTAATAAAAATAATTTTTCATCCACTTGTAGATGTAATGTAACATACTGGTTTCTACCTCACTGAGTGATATATAAAAGGTGAATTTAAACTACTAAATTTACTAGTTTCTACATCTTTGAGTTGATACTTCCATTTAGCATGAAATTTTCACTGGATATCACAAGTTCTTTGATAAACTTGTTATCTACTGAAAGAAAAAATCCTGAAATTACAAGTTGAACTTGCTCTGTTGGGAAAATTCTTGCACAGAGCACTGGGAGGTAGCATAATTAGTTTCTGCAGACTCTTCAAACTGTATATCATTTTAGTGATTAAATCCTAGTTTATGTCTTGCTGATGTTTTGATATGTATGAGAGAAATGTATGAGGGACAAAAAATTAAACTTCAAAACATAAAACATATCTTCACGTTCTTCTTCTTATATATCCCTGATGTTCAGCAGGTGGGATTTCTGATATTTAAGAAATGTGGAAGTTAGAGAAAACTCTGCAACTCCATGTAGTAACAACACCAAATCACCACTCTTTGTGTTTTATTAATGTTAGTTAAGTAAAGGTTAACAATGTCTAAGTTGAGTCAGGAAGGTTTTTGGTGAAACTGTAAAAAGATCAAGTAATTGTTATGTGATTAAGCAAAATTATAATTTTTAAAAGTATCTTTTTTTTTTTTTTTTTTTTCACCAATCGTACAAACTACCTTTAAAAGAGAAGTGCTACATATCAGTATGATCTGCTTCCTAGTTTTGTTGCTATTTAAAATTGCCTTAAAAAGATTCAGTATTCAAGGAATTTCCTGTGACACGAACATGACTGTAGAAATAATTTTCAACATTAAATTTGGTGAACTGGTGAACTTTGTTAATATTTTTTTGCAGTGTTCATTTTAATAAATTGTACAGTGCTAGGAGTGGAATGAAGTCCAAAGTCTGAAGACTGAAAGTCTGAATGGGTCAAACAAAAAAATTTGGCTTTCAATCTTGAGCATGTTAAAGCACTAACTAGAAAATTAGGCAGGAAAAACAGTTACAAAAATATTGAGAGTATCTTTGATCAGCTGGTTGAAGAGAAGTAATATGACAAACAGGAAATTACAAAGAATAACTATTTTGACTGTAGTGGAAATAGCGACTTAGGTAGCTATAGTTCAACTAGATACAGAATATTTTACTGGAATTTAAAGGAAAGGTATCCAGATGTCTAAACATTCTGCTCAATGTGGCTTTTATTTCAAGTCTGGCAAGCCTTCAGAAAACTGGTAGACAAGTTTAGCTGGAAGAATTTTTCCAGTGTATTTACATAATTTCATACATATTTTATGCTTCTGCATTACATCTTTTAGCAGTGGTCGTATTTAATTTTGGGATTGTCTTAAAACGTTACATACATTTGTATGAATTATTTCATTATCCTACTTCAAAATTATTTGCATATTAAACAAACCTCTAAACCTGTGAGCAGTTATAGTAAACATTAGTGAAGATAAACCATGGGGAAAAAATGTTACAAAGAATTCAGTGAAGTATCTCCATGTAATTGCAACGTACCATTCTCAAACAGGGAAAAAATGAACTGCGGTGAAACAAAACTGTTTTTTCTCCTTTATGAACGAACACAGTTTTGGCATTTTATTAATAAAATCCATCTAAACTTTCTTTGTAGATCCAATCAAAAATGTACGCAAAGCATTCTGCTTGGAGTTTGGAACAGAGAAATCATAAACTATAGCAGAGATAGAGCCTAGGCAGTAAAGTACATTTAGATGTGAAATGTAACAGGTGGGGTCAGCTGTGCGCTCTTGAAGGCTACATCTCTTAGCAGCTGCTCTCTGATGAACAAAAAGCAGAGTACAGTACATTACAGCAAATATTGCAGGATGCTGTGTGTCTTCTCATCAGTCTGGTATCAGGCAGTATAGCCATCAGCATCTTCTCTACCATCTCACCCTAGGGGGCCAGAGAGAACCTGCTGGAGTAACCTCCATTTCAGTCTATGAATAATTATTTTCCTAGATTTATCCAGCTTTTTTATGTATCAGAAGTGAGGTGCCAGTTTGTTTCTATAAAATTTCTGTGGTTGACGCTGAACTACATTATTTTAAAACATTGAAATTTTTAGACTCATATTTCCTACTCTGTCTATGAAAGACTTCTGGCTTTTTGGGAAGTGTTTATCCGTACTTTGCATACTGTGTTTTTAATTAAATGAAGAGCGTAGACAGAAGTGTTTATACACTTTGTGTACATGCAATTAAGAGGGGGGGAGGGGGGGGGGGAAGACTCTAACAATCAGCAGGGAGATAGCAAAAGTATTGTTCTTGTGGATCCTATTCAGAATTATGAATAACACAGATGAGCAAAGCAGCGCATAAAAATAAAAACAAGCTAGCTTTTCTTTGTTTCTGAGAAAAGCAAGAAACAAGTGTGTATACAGAAATCATGATAATTTTTAATAACATTTCATTATGAAAGTGTAATACATGTGCACAACTACCCATTTGATTATTTCAGTATATTTTATTAATAAAATCCCATTTAAAGGTGGTTGTTTTTTGTTTGTTTGTTTTTAATTAGCCATGTTTCATTAAGACATGTATTGTTTACTCTGTTCATATATGGAATCTGATGGGATGGAGTGCGGCAGACCAGACTTTCATTTCATTTCACTCTCCTTGGTGTTGGGTGATCAGCATTTTATAAATTAGGCTCAAACTGCCTCAAGGTATTCCAAAACCTGTGAGGTATCAAAATTCAGTGACTATATTTCAGGGCACATTTCTGTGATAAGGTACAGACAACAACTGAATTGACTCACTATTGTGACCAAACAATACAAACTAGCTTTGTTCTGGAAGGCATGTTGAGTTAGCATGACACTGACAGAAGGGCATGTTAGTTCGGGTTGAATGCAAACACAGCTACACGTCTTCCAGCCCATAGCTGACTCAGATCCAGCAAGATTCAGGGGTTGACAGAAAGGGCACGTGCAGACTTGACCTTAGAGGAGTGATATGAAGTAGTGTGGCACCCAGATTCTTGTTTGCACTTTTCTCAGTGCCTTATCAATGAATAGACAGTTTTTCATCTCCAAATTGAGGTGTGTGGAAAATTATAATCAAACCTGATTTCCTACTATACACGTGAGAAGGGGAAAATTATACAGTGAAGGAAAAACAAAACAAAACAAAACAAAACAAAAAAACAGTTATGTTAAGGATATATTTATTTGTCAGAGACCATATTTGCTTCTAATTTAGATGACAGAGCAATTTTGTGATACCATTCATATATTACTGTCTCTCTTCTTCATTACTACTTAGTGATACAGAAAATACTCCCATGTACATAAGGGTTACATTTAATATGTTGAAAATAATCATTGAAATACTGAGATAGAAGTGACCTCTAGAAGACATGTATCAACATTTCTCTGCTTTTTGGGAAGACCCATAATAACTGGATTTATAACTTTGTGTATTCTGTCCTAAAAACCACTTTGGACAAGGATTTAATTACATCTAATTTCTATTCTCATCTGTGAAAGAAATTCTTAATATCAATCCTATTTATTTATTTATTTATTTAGGGAAAAAATGAAGTGGAAATGGTCCTTGTTCTTGCACAGTGCATGTAGAGAGAACTTTTTCTCTTTTTAGAGGAAATAACCAGAATGTAAATTGTCAGTCTCAAAGTGCTACAGAAAGGAATTAAATTGATGGCAGAATAAAGTCAGATACCTGAGTTATGAATGGTTATTTCGAGCCAAGGACCAAGTGAAAGCATAGTCAGCAAGTCAGTAGTTTGAAAATAAATAATTCAGTAAGGTCTGAGTGAACAGGAAGAGAAGAGAGCAGTAGCAGGGTACAAATGAACAAACTCGTAACAAGTTTCAAACACTGGAGTGATTCTATGCAACATAGACATAATGCATTCTGCAGATAAACAGCTTTGCTAGAATTCAGCAGATAAACTGAAGTAGAAGTCTAAAAAGAAATGGTAGTCACTGTCTCTTGCTGCTGTTTGGAAAGAAAACTGCATCTCCAAGCACTTAGTTCCTTTGATCTTATCTGATGTTATCAACCAAATGCTCTTTATGTAGATCATAGGATAGGTCAGCACCTCATGACTATCCTCATTTTCCAGGGTATCCTTCAGATACCAGAGATATCAGCTTATTAGGATAATTCTTTGCATTTATAGCAGTCATGCCATCAGCAAGGAAAAGAGAAAGTTGCAAGCCCTTAAACAAATACATCCTCCAGAAGAGGAAGTCATCTTTTCAGTAAGGTTATGACTTGGAATAGAGTTAGGTGATTACAAACCACTCTAAAAACGGTAAGTTAATCATTGGTAATTATTAGATGCCTGGCTTAATCTAAATAATTAATGTTTCACCAATTTTAAACCTAAACTATTATATTTACCTTTTATTTAGAAATGAGAATACACTGTATTATCATGGAAACAAAGCTTGGAATTTTATCTGAGAAACATTAGGGGCCAATTATTCTGATGTACAAAAAAAGAATCTTATGCATTTTCCTTAGAGCGTAAAATAATTAAGAATTTCTGAAGGCATGAATATCCTTATTTCCCATTACCTTCACCACGAGCTGAGGATACTGCACACTTCACTAGTGCCTCTTGATGAGTAATGTAATATTTTATCTGTAGTTCATGCAACTAAATTAACTAAATGGGATAAACAAAATTTTTCAGATGCAGACATGCACGCACTTGATGTATGCAGTACGTGTACATTCTTTGATGTTACACCATTCTCAGAAATATCCTACTAGTTAAGGAATTCAACACCTTTTCCAAGACAATTATCTTCTACCATTTGCTTTATAAAACTTTGTGCCTGTTTTAGGTGACGTATACCGGAATCTTTTGCCTTTCTGCAGGCAGAGGAACTTACATCTACATACAAGTTCAAGTCTTGCTGTGGGCCTCAGCATGCACAGACCTCCTGAGACCACTCTGAGAGTGTGGGCTTTAGCACTAAGAGCTCTGGGTTCTAGCTCTAATTCCCCTACTAGCTTCTGCTATTGCTAAGCAATTCATCTGTGTGTTATTTTTTGCCACTTGTAAACAGAGAGAAGTATCCTTACTGACATTTGCCATTGTGAAATGCTTTTGAGGGTCTGACATGAAAAGTATTATAAAAATATTATCATATTTCATTCTTACTAAGTGTTGCAATCTTTTAAAAATGACAGTTGCACGAGGCACAGTTCTTGGCTTTGCTAATGTTTTATTCTTCTTGTCTACTCTCTCTAGGTTTGTATTTGTCTTTTTTTCTTTGACAGAAGAATCTGAGTACAATTATTAAACACAGTGGGCTGTGAATAGATATAGATAATTTGGGCTTTAATTGTACATGTGTGCCTCCGGTGGCGCAGTGGTATAAGTTGCTGCTTGCAACACCAGAGGACCGGGGTTCGAATCCCCCCTGTGGCGTAAGTGGCAGAAATGCTGCTCTGCTACACAGAGGGCTCGAATCCCGGGAGTTGGACTCGATGATCTCTAAGGTCCCTTCCAACTCGCACAATACTGTGATACTGTGATGTAACTTTTGCCTTTCCAAATGATTTCATTTCAAATATCCTGAAATTCAAAGAAGAAACTAATTTGGATCATCATAAGTCTTCATCACTCATATGTCAAGATCAGAGTATTATTATTATTATTTATTTATTTATTTATTTGGTTACTGTTTTGGTTTGGTTTTAAACTGAAAGGAGTTGAAACAATGATTTGGGTTGAGAGTAGAAATCTCATCTGCCATAACAGTTTATTCAAAGTAATGGAGAGAAATGAACTATTCTGTAAGCTATGTACTTCTAAGTGATTTTTCTACTTCCATATATTCAGAGATAATAATGGGTCAATAAATGATAAGGTTGCTGCAAGTTAAATACCTTCAGAATAAGAATTGTATGGAATTGTTGCTGGCATAATATCTGTGAATCAACATGCTGGAAAGAAGTTGGGTATCTTCTATGACATATACTGTAGGATCCAAGCATGTAGGAAAATTGCCATCATACTTCGGCTTCATATATTGTTAATTAAAAATGCCCAATCAGCTCTATTTTTTCTTCTCCAAAGCTAAACAATAAATAATACTATGTTACTGGATCATGAAAGCACCTTAGAATTGGAAGCTCAGGTACAGGTACATTTAGAAAACAGAAAGCATTATTTCTTCTAAGAGTTGCTTCTGTAACATAGTAATGTCAATAAAAATTGAAGCTTCTCTGCACTTTGCAGGATCAATCCTTGAAATTCTTTCCACAATCCAAATTGACAGCATTTTAGAACAATTGTTTTTCATTATGGGTACTTTAATTCCCTTGCTTTTAAACCAGATCATTTTTGTTTATATACAAAGTGTCAACAGATACTATACATATTGAAGTCATAAAAGTCTTGTGTAACACACAGTTAAGTAAAGAGAAGAAAAGTACTGAGGCATATACCTAGTTAAAACTGTTTAATTGTACTTTAAAGAGTCCCACCGCAGAGAAAAGCTTTTTATTTACTCATTCCAGGTAGTGGCAGTTAACATTAATGCATTAAAAAAAGAGAAGTGATAACTCTACTAACTTCTGATAATCCTTTTTTTTTTTTTTTTTTTTTTTTTTTTTTTTCTTTTTTCCTTCTAAGCTCTGAGCATATTCAGTGTATTCAGCAGCCACCATAAATATCTGGAGTTTGTTCTACAAAATTGATTTTTTTAAAATTATTTTAATCTTCAAGATCAGGAAAAAAGTATGGGGTTAGTTTTGCATAAGTTCTTTGGAAAAAAAAAATCTCTTTGATTTTAATATTTTTGGAGTACTATTGATGTAAGATCAAACCTTCTTTAAATGGTTAGGGTTAAAATATTGAAGTAATACAATACAGCAGTTTTGGGACAAGAACTGCATAAATCAGCTAAAGGCCTTTTAAAGCACATAACTGGCTGGCAAAAGCAGACCCATTTCAAAACTGTCATAACACCAGCTTGTTTTTCAGTTCTATAACTCAGAATGTCTGGATTTCAATAACTTTTTCTTTCTTTCTTTTTTTTTTTTTTTTTTTTCCTTAAGGGTACAATGCAAATATTGTAATGAAAACCTCTATACATTCTGTGTATGTCTGAGTACAGCTATTATATGCAGACCAGATAGTCCTTGTCTCCTTTCTATAGGCAATATGCATGTATAGTCATTCTGCATTTATTTCCTCTAGTAGTCAGAATGTACAAAGTAGTCACAAAACATAAAAGACACAGACTGTATCCCAGGTTGTTAAAATCTACGGCCTGATCCTGCTTTGAATTTAACAGGAAGGGGCTCCTGTGGAGCCCCATTGGATCTTTCCTGCCCATGCAGTACTCATTGCAGGGTGACAGATTAAATTACTACTGTGAGTGCTGGAATTAAATGCCTACTCACAAACACCTTGAGATGTATAAAATTGTACTTCTTATACATGGACTTTGTTTCATGAATGTGCATAATGATTTGCAAGAACCGCAGTTGCATTCTGGTGTCTATGCTGCTCTGTTTTTTCTCCTGAAGTAGCAGACTCAGTGGACACAGATGGGACATGCTTTTCAAATTAAGCAGAATGTTAAATAAACTTTTGCAGATGATATAAATATATTTTGCTGATTACAGAGGTTTTTTGTTTTTTTATTTTTTTAGTGATGGTTCCTTTTGAATCTGTCATGACAACCAGCCGAAACAAGACCAAAGTTTTCTGCAGGGTAATCAGGGAGAATTAGAGTTTGAATAGGCAGAAACACTAACATTATGCTCTCATGGAAATATATATATATATATATAGTGATATATATATATCTCAAATATATATTAGTGAGAATTCCTCAATAACTTGGTGAGCTATACAATCTCAAACAAACTGGAAAATGTTAATAAATATTATATGACACTCTTGTCTCTGAAGACGTATAGCATCTAAAGAAGAAGAGGAGCTCTGTGGCAGAAGATTAACAAAAATTTGAAATCAAAATTATTACATAAGTAATAAAATATGTTTCCTTACAAAATAATGCATGTAAATTTTTAACGTATTTTAGTTTTGATTAGTCAGCAGATCATGATGGGCATCTCGTAAAAATAGTCAGCCAATGACATCTTAATATATATATATATATATATGCACATATATATATATATGTATGTACTCAGAAAAAATATTCAAGCCCCACTGCTAACTTCAAGATTCCTTTGTATTTTGTATAGTATATAAGTTATGCAGGGGGAAAAGCACTAAAAATGAGCTATTTAAAAATCAATTTTATGAAAAATTGTATTCTTCAAGGTTCTAGAATACAATTATTTGTGGAAACTAACCATCCTATTTTTTTTTTTTTTTTAACATATAAATATCAAGATAATTGTGAATTGGTCCCATGGAGAGGATATTTGTCCACTAAATTATTCATTGTAAATAATTATCTCAGGCTTGATTTATTATTTAATTAGTCACTTGATCAACCAATTTTGTACCTGTAGGAGCAGAAGTGACATCAGGGCTGAGAAGAAAAGCAGTATCTGTAGCTGTGGGACTAGCTGCTGAGCTTGCCTCTGTCTGTAGGGTACTGATGAAAGTCCCCTTTAACCATACCACCTCCCTGGCAGTCCCTCCTCACCTCTGTAAAGATGCAAATTCACGAAAAGGGACATTGACCCATTGCATGCTGCTGACTGGAGTTCTGGCAGGTCTTCCTGATCCTTGCTAAGGGATAATGGTTAGAATAAATTGGGTCATTCCTCCATGCACTCCAATGCCTGAAGAACTGAGTTCTTTTAATTAGCATGCTAATAAAATATCAAAACATGCATATCTCCCTCTCCTGTTGACAGTATCACTCACGACTGATTTAATACTTTATTATTATTATTATTATTATTTTTAATTCTGGCATGGTAAACAACTCCACTGTACAAAGAATTATTTGTCTGTGTCCTATATGTCAAATATTCTTCTGCTTCTTTGATGTAGCTTCCACTGCAGTTATTGCAATGGGAATTGTACTGATATTACAGACGGGAGAGTTGGCTCAAGGTGATTACATATTTTGAATGAAGAGAAATCTGGTCTGCAAATTCTAATTATTCTGGTAGAAAATGTCTATGACACTGTGCCCAGGAATACAGTTAAGTTTCAGCAGAGATTAATTTTTCTTGTTATAATTTTGTAACTGTAAAAAGAAGCACAATAAAGTTTATTTAGATTTTACAGCAGTTCTTTTTTAGAATGTCAGTATAATATTTAATTTTAAATTGGGTAAAAAGCATGTATGTGTGTGTGGGTGACAAAGTAATGTTTAAACAATCAGACCTGACAGATGCTGACAGATACTATGTAATATTCCTGCATGCAGATTGTATAGTGAGTCACAAGGCTCAAGGTCACACATCTATAACAACCCAGAAGGCTTTCTTCTTCACTTGATGTACAAATTTAAGTTCCATTAGAGCTAATGTAAGATACAGATGCTTACTGGAAGGAGAATAGACCAATCTTCCAAAATGCTGCATAATCAGTAGTGATGTGATTCATAGCTATCCTTCCTAACCTTGGTAAATTATTTTGTGGTGATTAAATAAAACACTCAGGCAGCAATAAACATGTTACCTTTATATATATATATATATATATATATATATATATATATATATATATATATATATATATATATATGCATATATATATATGTATAAAATCTCTTGGGAATTTGATAGTAGAACCAGTTAGAAAGAATGACAAAAAGATTCTCTCTAATACCTTCCCTCCAAGTGTCAGCACAGGTGATACTTTATTTTTTTCAGGCACTGTGAAAATATTGACTATACAGAAAAATGTTTTTGCTGAAAAATCTAATTAAGATCAAAATTGCCACTACAATACCTATCAGGAAATTCAGTTCAGGTACAGATATTTGTGTCCTTCAGGTGCATCAAGAGCACCTGAAGCTGACAAGACACTCCGTGTTGTCCTTCGGCTTCTTTCTTCTTACTCCTTTACTTTCATTTATGCATATAGATTGATTCTCCTCTGCACATAACACCCAACACAGGACATTGGAATCCCTCTTCAGATCCTACTTTGAGATCTACAAAATGCTGAGAACTGCTCATTGGTAGCAAGCAGATGTGGAAGGAGTCATGAGGAGGCTCTGTGAAACTTCCAGTCGCCAGCTGAGAAAGACTAGGAAAATACACTACCCAGCATAGCCACAGGAGTGAGAGAAAGCCCATTTGTTTCTGGGCTAGTCAAATACTTTTATTTATTTTCATTTTCATTTGATTGTTCACTGCACTTTGCATTGGCAGCTGAGTTTTGAAATCGCTTGATTCTATAGGAGAAGTCGGATTGGGTAGGCTGAACAGTAGACTTTTTAGAATTGTGGACACTTTTTTGTGCAGAAATATTCATCATGTCCCTACAGTGCTTTTTTTTTTTTTTTTTTTTTTTTTTTTTTTTTCTAACTCTCCACAGTTGTAACTTACTTATTCTGGCCTAGAGTTATCACAAATCTTGAATGATATTAGGAATGGGCAGTGGTATGACTCATGCATGGCTCTTTTTACCTTACAGTGTACACAACACTGTGCAGGTGAGCTCTCTGGATATCCCCATGTTCTTCTCCTTACCAATGTGTGCCTTAGCTGCCTATCTCTTTTTACCCTGCTTGTCAGTTTATATCAACATGTATTTAAAATCTGTCTCTGAAAGGGAGAAAAGATCTGAACATTTTTCATTCCATGAAAGCAGATTTTCTCTTTACATGTAAAGAAAGCCCTATCAATACAGACTTTACAGTCTTCAAAGATCAGCTCCTGCTCTAATCACAGAAAATGCATCATAGTAATCAACATTCTGGGGAAGGAAGGGCAGAAAAATTACGGACAATTTAATAGTGATTTACTGAAAATTGGTAATTGGCAGCAGAGCTTTATGGAGGAATCTTTGGATCAGATCTACACTTTATGACTACTGTGGAAAGAGGAAAATAAATGGAATCTGATACCTAGCTGAAATGGAAACCTCCCTTTACTTACTGCCTTTGAGACACTGGCATGTCCCACCACAATGATCTGCTGTTTTCCTAAAAGGTATTCCAAATTTTAGGAGGATACACTGTATTTAGAGTAAATAGTAAATAGACAGAGTAAATAGAGTACACAATTTATAGAACCCACTGCTTTATTTCTTCATTTTTTGTGTATATTTAATGTCTGTGAATTAGATATCCTATCTGTTGTGCAACACATGCTCAGAAGGACACTGTACAAACATACCCTACATAGCTCAGACAATGCACTTCCATCTTGACCTGCCACTCCACTATTTTAGTTCGGGGGCTCTTCTGAGCAGAAACTACCAATCACACAAAACAGTGCAGTAGTTTCATGATGTGCTCAAATGGAAATTAGGATGAAACCAACAAACTCATATTCACTCATGACTCCACCTAGTGAATTCTAGCCTTGAGAAGCAGAATACCTACTGTTTCCAATAAAATATAGTTAGGATAAGTAAGTCTCACAGTTAAGGACACCTAGGCATTAGCACTATTAATTCCTGTCTAAAATAGTCCATTCAATGTAAAATACATATTAGTAACACTACTGAAGACCTGAACATATCGATAATGATGAGAGGGGCCAGGAGCAATGAGAAAAGGAAGTATAATGAAGAGATTACAATCAGAAAGGGTATTAAGGGAAATCTTGCTTAATGAGGCTATTGGTATCAAACTACATTATTCATAGGGACTTCTGATTAGAGACAAATGTCAAACGTAACATACATTCCTGGGTGGCAAGTCTTCATTTGCATTTCAAATAAACAGTGGTGGTTCTGGGCTTCAGCTTAGCTATCTGTTTTTTTTTACTTTTGAGTAAGTTTTTCCAACTTCACTAAATATCTTTAAATAAATAATGTAAGAAATGAAGTACAAGTTTTCAACAAAAAATAGTTTAGACCTAGAATTATTTTACCCAAAATACCATGCATTTAGTGACAACCAATATATGTGAAAAGAGGATGAGGGTTATGGAAAAATACAGATTTCGCCATTTTCCAGTTTACTTTCTGTCTTTCTTTACTACTTTTGTATGTATTGCAATCAAGCTTTCCTTCAGCCTTAGGAGATACAACTCTGCCACTTGAGGGCAGTGGATGGCTTTCTGTGCTGAATTTGAATAAGCATTTTCTTTCACTACATGTGTACTTTTCTTTCTATTCTAGGCACCAGTTCCACGTTTTCCTCTGCTCTGTCCCAGATCCTCCACTTCTTTGTGCTTTTTTCATTTCTTCATTAATTCAGTATATCCACTTTACACAATGGCCATTTCCCTCCATTTAAGATGTACCTTTCAAGGTGTACTTCTCAATCTCAGTACACCAATAGTAAAAGAACCAATACAGAGTTAAGGCAGGCTGCGCATCAGAGAGGTGCTTAATAAAGCAAGTCATTTAAAGTTGTGTTTTAGCAACTTTTATAACTTTTCAGAGATAGCTTGGCAATTCTCCAGAAGTACATTGACAGAAATCTGTGCAATTTAGAGAAAATTATTCTTGGAACACCTCAGTGTATGTTGTAAACAGAATCAACATAAACTTTTCCTGTTGTGATGAATTCTTAAATTGTTCATCAGTACTGTCATGATTTGTTTTGATTAAGATTTATCATATGTGAATAAGAGTTACGTTAATTAGTGCTGTATTTTTAAACAAGCAGAGTGTGTAATGGCACTTATTCAAATTGTGATGAACTGTACGTCCTAAATATTTGGTAACGCTTCATTGAAATCACTGTTATTGTCCTTAGAATTCATTGTTACAACATGAATCATACTGAATTGTTTTGGTATTCATGTGGTTGTAAAATGTAATTCTACAGAAGCCCTGCTGTAATTTTCCAAAGCATTAATTAGCACTACTATACAAATATGAGCGGGTAAGTTACCTAAGAAGAGAGAAAAATCCATGAATTCTAAATTTCCCAGTTAAATAAATTTCAACTTTTGATGTCTAAGAGTATCTGCACATATGAAAATATCCAACATTTGTATTTGTCAATATGTCAAAGGGATGAACCTCTGTTTGGTTTCACTTACTTACACTTGTAAATGCAAATAGTGATTATGGCCCTTTTTGCCACTAAAATCTGTGTGCAGGACCCCAGAGCCCTTGATACGACACTGGTTCTCTTCATGAAGTCGCTTTTAGGCCCTGTGCTTTTAACTTTGTTTCCTGTTGACCCAGAAGGTTGCAACTATCAGCATAGGGGGGCTTCTGATATTTTCTTGATTCTGCTTGTAGCCATCCAGCTGCAAATTGGAGGGAAGATGGAAGATCATTCTCCCTATTAGTTTCCCTTCCTCACTTGTAGTACAGATGTTGGGGTGAACCACTAAAAGCTCTTACAGTAGGGATTCAACATTTTCACAGATAGGACCCTGTACTCTTATCTCAGTGGTTTTCATAATTATAAGACAGCTTCTGTTTCTAAAGATCTTTGTAGAAAAATGTTAGTGATATTAAATATTCAGAGGTGGGAGTTTGCACTGACAGGCATTTCTCTAACATTTTTCAACATGGATCTTAAAAATGGGGCATACAAAACAGACAGCTTCTTTTGAAATCTTGGTTTACCTTGGAATTTACTTGGGAATTTAAGAACATTGAAGAACCATCTTCATAAAAAGCTTTTGCACAATGTTTTTAAAGAAGGGAAAATAGACTTTTATAAAAAATGATCGAATGAAGAATTACCCTTAAGTGGCATTTTTATGCTTGTAGCAATTTGCATGTTATGAAAATGAAGAGTTATCCCTTAATTGATATTTTTAAGTCCATAATTAAGAGAAAAACCGTCAAGGGTAGGGATATCTTAAAATGATATTTTTACAACCACACTGTTATGAGAAAAATGCCAGATGAGCTACTTTATGCGTGGCTGTTTAAAGTGTATAACTACTTTAAAGTGTAAGATTGCATCAGTATTGGTGTATTTTCAGATGAGTGTGCTTGTAAAGACATCATTTTAGCATAATTTTTCTTTTAATGCTTTTATGATCGCTCCAACATTTAATAGGTGCAAGTGAGAAATTTTCTTCATTTCATGTTTGTAACTACCTGGTTATGTGTGAAAATATTTTCAGCGCTGTTTCATGTTGAAGGAAATGTATCAATATATATACTTCTACATACAAATATTAAATCAGTCAAATAAATGTCTACAAAAGAATTCTCTTTTACCCATTTCAGATGTTGTGATGTCATTTGTAGAACTGTCAATTCGTAGCTGTTAAGTTTCTAGTATTGAGGTCTGCTCCCAGCTAAATGCCCAGGCTGTGAACATTTATGGCACAACAGTATGTTCTCATCTTTAAGAGCTCACCTTCACCAGTGGTCTGCCCTGTCTGACCTCCACTGGCCAGCTAGGGAACCTGAAGGATGCAGTTTTTAATAACATGGGACACCTCAAACAGCTTAATTGGACATATTGTGGGTATGAAACCAGGTATTAGGGCAGAGGTAGTAGTGCTTGGCATCTCATCACTGGGTCTTTTATCATAATTCATATATCTGTCATGGTTTTGCAATTTTGTAATTTTGCTATCAGTATTTCACATCATAACATCATGATAAAAGATGGATAATTTTGACAAATGTGCTGCTCACAAAAGAAGACGGAATGTCCCAGAGAACATCATGGTCAGTCATATGACACGGACTCTATATAATCTCACTTCAGTGCTGGACTCGCTCTCTTGGACCTTGCCAGCCAGGGGGGAGCCGTGTGGGAGCGTTCCAGCTGTTTTGCCTAGAGTTACAGTAGGCCTCTCGGTTTCGGGACTCACTCTCTCTTATTTTACTTGATTTGTTAGCCTTAATTCCAATTATATTGTATTATATTGTGTTATTCTGTATTCCGATATAGTATTTAGTAAATAAGTGTGCCTCCTTAGATCGTTGCCGATGTATTTATTTTCTTTTTCCCTGTTTTCTTTTCCTTCTGGGCCAGTGGCCTGCGGGCTGACTGCCCCCCTGTCATGGGTGCAGGTATATTTTAGGTTAACCCATGACAATATCTCAGCCTGTATCCTGGGTTGCATGAAAAGAAATGTGGCCAGCAGGTCAAGGGAGGTGATTTTGCCATTCTATTCTGCTTTTGGGAGACCCCACCTTCAGTACTGTGTCCATTTCTGGGGCTGTCACAAGAATGATGTTGAGCTACTGAAGCAGATCCAGAGGAGGGCCACAAGGATGAAGAAATTATTTACTACGAGGGTGGTGAGGCTCTGGAACAGGTTGTCCAGTGAGGTCGTGGATGCCCTCTCCCTGAAAGCATTCAAGGCCAGGCTGGATGAGGCTGTGAGCAGCCTGGTCTGTAGGGAGATATTCCTGCCTATGGCAGGGGGTTGGACATAGGTGATCTTAAAGGTCCATTCCAACACAAACCATTTTATGATCCTATAATTCTATGGTTCGTGTATGTGCTAGTTGATATATCATACTTATGCATATAAGTATTGTGTGCCTCCGGTGGCGCAGCGGTAAAATTCCCGTTTGCAACACCAGGGGGCCCGGGTTCGAATCCCCCCCTGTGGAGCAGGGGGTAGAAGTGCCGCTCTGCTACACAGAGGGCTCGAATCCCGGGAGTTGGACTCGATGATCTCTAAGGTCCCTTCCAACTCGCACAATACTATGATACTATGATATGATATGATATAAATGAATATAAAGATTCTCATTTCTAGATGTTTCATATTAATTTTTGTTACTTTTGAACACTTTGCTGTCTTCCTCAAAAAAATCACAAATGACCCTGAAGTGACATTTGCTAGTTTTTTGTTTATTTTTGTACCCCTGAATTTTTTACCTAAGTTTCTGTGCATTTCAGAGAAATTCTTTTATTTGGAGAGTGAACATAATTCCCTCTGGATGCAGTGCAATCTTACTTAATATGAATCGCTCAACAATATTCAGTTTTCCTCTTCCTTTTTTTTTTTTTTTTTTTTTTTTTTTTTTTTTTATAATTATTTTTTTACAATCTTCCTGTTTAGATGTTCTTTTTTAATCATTTTTTTCCAGTGGTCTCTTTAGGCATTGACCTCACTTTGACTCTTTTTTTTCTTTCAGCCTCACAGATTCTGTCATGAGATGGGCCCTTTATAAATTAATAAAGTAATGAAATGAATAAAGCTTGATGTAACATTTCTTAGTGATTGCTGTAATGTTAAAAACATCAAATGAAGCTAATACTTCATTTGATGTTTTTATAGCTAGATATACTGAAAAAACATCAAATAAGGATACTCTGAATTTCACTTTTTCACTTGGGACAAGAATGTTTTATGTATACCGTCTGTCAGAAGAGCGCAATGGAAACTTTGTAACATATATGTGTTAACCATCTATATCGTTTTCCATCCTCTTTGGTCTTCTATCACTTTTTACCTTGTTTTATCTTTTGCATACTTTTTCTTCACTTTGTGACCCAGTCTATTTTTATTCCTTCATTATTAGCAATTAAAAGCATTTCTGATAGCACCAGCACTCTTCTCAGTTCTCAGACATCCTTGGAGCTCTTTAAAGATCAGATCTTTCCACAAGGATTAATCCCTTGTATTTTAGCCCACCTCTTCCACAATCATATGCTAATAAACAAAATAGTAGAAAAGCAGAGGCTCAGGTCCTACCCTGTGATACCCAGTAGTGCTACTGGTAGTACTGGTGACAAGTAAATTCACAGATACTACAGTAAGTCAAGCCACATTTGAAGGATCTCAAGCACCATCAACAAAATTATGCAGATATTTAAAAACTAGTTGCAATATTTTAAAAGACATTTTTGTTTGTTTGTTTGTTTTAATATTGTTTAATTAACAGAGATGTTAATTAATGGAGTGTTGGTGATTATAGTTTTATGGGGTTTTATTTTTAAGATAATTTTTTATTTTTTTTATTTTTTTATTTTTTTTTTTTTGCTACCTTTCCTCATGAACTTCCTAGTTTGAGAAATGAGCATACTGTCTACATGTGTTTTGTTAAATGCAAGAGGATTTGGGAGAGAGCTCAAGTGCTGGACCACTGAGCCCAGACTCTTCAATTCTCATATTGTTCCCTGGCAGAACTTTGGTCCATATCAACTTAAAATTTCTGAATTAAGACTTAGGCATGTTTAGTGAGCATAACAAGCAACAAAGATCACTCCCAGTAAGCAGTATGAATAAGATTATTTTTTTTCCTTTACCCTCTGTGTTTCTTCAACACGATGATTGAACAGGCTTTGTACTCTTCAAAATTCCTGCATGCTTCATGTGACGCTCCCAGTAGCAAAACATTTACAACCAGTTTCATCCAGTCTAAACTACCATTTTGATGTCTTGAGACACCAGTATATCTGACATATTTTAAACTAATAGTCATACATAAACACACACACAAGCATACAGTTTTTACAGTGAGAGAAAACTTGGTTTGAATGTAGGACTACAAGGACATTACAGGAAGCCTGGAGAGATATCTACAGTGAATTGCTTCCATATAGACCCACATAGACTCTTGCGCTATTCTTTTGACCAGAGATTAATACTTGTCTCTTCTATATTTAGGTACATACAAATACCTGCTGTCTTTGTCACTGCTTGTGTTGCAAAGTAGTAATCTCCAGAAGGATGGAAGGAAGAACGGCTAGCTGTCATTAAGCCTTCAACATCTACAAATTATTCAGATCTGTCAGTTAAAAATTCTTTTCATGCTCATATAAAGGAGCACACCTTTGACAAACATCACCACCAGTTTCTTGTCAGTTATAATGTTCTTTTCTGTTTTGGTGGTTATATATATATATATATATATAAAGAAAGGAAAAAAAATCCTGTACACCTATCCATAACTTTCAGGAAACTTGAAAAAGTCCATAGTAAAATGAAAATGAAAACTTTCAGCTTTGGAGCTTTGGTTCATGTATCCAGGTTTGCACATCACACAAACAATGCTAGGTAAGTCACTTTTGTATAATCTGCAAAGGGAAAGGTTCTTTTTTTTTTTTTTTTTTTTTTTTTTGAAAAATCTTTTTGTCACTGATCACTCAGGTCCTTTTGTCAGTCCAGCACAGCTGGTAAGAGACCATGCTCAGATATTACATTACTTGGAATGTAGTGTCTGAGAGCCATTAAATTTATTTTCCTGTTAGCTTTCCCTCTCTGCAATTTCTCCTCTACTGAGTATGCATGAGCAAATATTTGGTCTCTTTAACCAACATTATTTTCAAAACTTTCTGAAGCCAACCTCTCTTTTAGGAAAATAAAATCAATCAAATTCTATCCGTGCCTCTTACTAATAGGTCTTTGCACAGTGATGGGGACCTTTCCTGCATCTGTTCAAGTCTTGCAAGAGGACATGTCACACTTCATAACTGTTGTTTTCAGGTATTTGGCAAACTATAGCATTTATTGCTGCCTTGATTCCACCAAATTCTTATTTGGTATATTTGCCTCACAATCATCACAGCTAGGGAATTAATTATTTAAAGGAAAACAGAGACTCTGAAGAACAATTTAAAAGTCTGTCTGTTCCCTGACTGTGCTTTATGTGATATCCCTAGGGTTATGCCCCCTCACACTGGGAAGCACAAAAATAATATTTACATTCTCTATTATTTTTAATTAATCATTTCATTAGAGAGTGGAATTTACATGCAACACAGGAACAACAGTACTATGTACATTAGTGGAGGCAAAAACGAAGCCAAATATACATATGCTTTAATTAATTTATTTATTTTTAATTGAACAGACTCCAGAAAACTGACCATAAATGCCTAACAATGAATAAGGAAACCATCCTCATTCTAACTTTAAATTTCTTGACTCTGGCTGAATCTACTTTCTGGAAAGCTGTATACAAAGAAGATAAGGAATTAACCAGAGAGGAATGTGAGGTTACTTGTCTCTATTTTATCACAGCTTTGATGCTGTTTGGGAGATGAAATATGGATGGAATATCCAAGAAGATATGAACAAAGCAAAAACCACCATGCATCTGGAAAACCAAGGTTTCACTAACTGTACAAGTATATGTCTGTATTTTTGTGAAAACACTATTGGCTGTGAATACAAGTGGTTTCAGATTGGCCTTACAGACATTCAATAATGATAAATGCATACAACTAACAGCACACATCTGGATTTTCATCCATAGAATAAAAACTGCCACAGACTGTTACACAATTTGAAGGCTCAAAAGAACCTGAAAACTGGAGAGTTTAAGGTCATGGGCAGGTTATACCTGCAGTCATTACTCTCTTTTTCTTTTTTGACTTTCTCGCTTCTAATCCTCTTGCTGATCTTCTTTCCCTTTACTATGTGCTTTCTAGAAGTACTCATTACTGCTGTTTAATGTGTTAACAAATATTAATAGGTATCTCAGTGGTAAACTACAAGGCAGGATATAGCACAGACAAGTAAGATTTACACAGCTCATTTTAAGAAAAATATAATGGAAAAGTGTAATAAAATTAATGAGTAGGGTTTGATTTTTCTACCAGTGCGTAGCTGAGTAATCATGCTGCCCTTGGGACTGGAAGGGTATCTTGATTGTAAAATAATGTCTTCAGCCTTTGACTTTCTATTGCAATAATATGTCCTTAGAGCACAGTACACAGTGTGTTTCCTCTGAACATGTAGTACTCATTTTGTGCTAATCAGGAAACAGAACGGCTTCTAGGTTTGCAAGGGAGTATGATGAGCTGGGGAGTATCAGCATCAGGTGTAGTGTAGGAGAAGATAAGTTTTCCTCTGTCATGTGCTACATGATGAACAGAAAGGGAATAGTTTAAGAAGAAGTAGTTACATGTGTGTGCACAACAGGTACAGCTTAGGTGGAGGGGAACCATAAACAGTGTCTGTATGAAATGTGAAGAAAAAGTTAGGACTGTGTGAACTGGAGTTAAACTGGCATTGTTCATGTGAGTTTTCAAGTTAAAGGGGTTAAGAGTGGAAAAGGTGAGAGGAGGAAGAGTCCAGTGTCTTCTAACACTGGCCTCGGTTAAATAATGATTTCATGTCTCCAGTGCATGTTCTTTCCCTCAGGGCCTAGTTTCTATTGTCAGCATAGCTTCAGAAGCACCCATACTGACTATTCAATTGGCATCTCTAGAGCAGTGCTCTCTGAAATACATTATACTACCTGGCTTCCCAGAACTTGGTATCACTGTTTTAAAGTGTGCTGGTTCAGCATTAAGAAATGCTTCTACCCTCCTTAAAATGCTATACATATCTGTAAGAAATGACACCTGTGGCTGCTCTCATTCTTGCTTGCTGTGGGAAGATACATTCTGATTCATTAATTCCATACTGATATCCATCTTAACATTTTGCTTTGGTAGGCAATGCACTTAGCCTTTCATGCATGCAGTCTTGAGAATGATTGTGTGGATCTCAGAGTACAAAGACCTTGTACGGATATGACAGGAACCTCTATTCTCAGAAAATGAAGAAGTAATGTGTTGGTTTTTCCAAAAAGAAAATAAGTAAGAGAGAAGGGCTATGCTAATTGATGTATGTCCTAGAACTACAGTCCTTACAGGTTCAGGATGATCTTTTCTTCATTCTTGTGAGTTTGTAAAGACAATAACTTGCTTCCTTCCAGCAAAAGTAAGAATACCGGTACGCTGAGCAAATTCTGTGGTCAGTGTTGCTGCTCGCTTCTTTAATGGTTTCCTTGTATCCTTTCTCAATGCAGGTAGCTTCAAGCTGGGAAGGTGTTCACTTCTATAGTACCTCATGCAGGTGCAGGTCCTTCTTAAAGTCTGTTTTTAAGTCTGTTTTTGGTGCTGTTTTTGTTTTTTTTTTCTTTGTTTTGTTGTTGGTTGTTTTTTGTTGCTTTTTTTTCCCCCTCATAAAGTGTTTTGCAAGTAATACAATACATTTTCATCTTTTATTTCAATTAAATTTACTTCAGAGGCCAGAACATGTGGTTAATGCACTGTTATTGTCTATCTTCTCTATATCAAGTATTCTTAATAACCTGGATCTCCTTTTTCCTCTTCGCTGTGAAATTGCATGCACTACCTATTTTACTGGAAGGTCTCTGGTACTTTACAGTAGATCCTTATCAGTGGACTTCTCCAGAAACCAAGGATGTCATGCTTTCCTGTCCCTTAAAGAAATGTTGCATTTGAATCAGTGCGAGAAACAGAGACTTGCCTTCTTTTTTTTAGTTCTTTTCTTCCAGTTGTAGGAATAAACCTTTAAAGAAATTCTAAAGTTGCACCCCTCATTACAAATAAAAGTACATTAAACATAAACTCTAACATTTAGAACAGCAAGATTGCACTTACATTGTATAATCGCTGCACAAAGGGCCAATAATCACTTTGTTCAAAAGAGATAATGCAGCATAATATAAGTAGTAGTTTAAGCAATTATCTGGTAGAACAGTTAATCATCACCCTCAGTGCACAGCCTTTTGTTTCTCAGGAATACACATGTCAGACTGTAATTAAATGCATTCACACTATTCAGTGCTTTGCAGGCTGCCTGGGTGAACAGTGGAACCAAGCTGGAAAACACAATGCAGACAAGTTTAGACACAGCTTTTATGGCTGTGTCTGCCTGGCATGGGGTCCTTGCTGACAAATTTGTTGTGTAAGGGTGAAATCACATGACAGTAAATTATTTATTATAGAATGTAATTTATGGTAAAAAAGATGGGTATATAAAATTTATTTTCACAATCTTTTTATACTTTCAAAGCACTTCGTTACAGCAAAGATTATCTGTCTCACCACGAAATTAGAAGCTGGTTTTGGAAATTGAGTGATTAATTCAAGACTGGTTTCATAATTGTAATTTGTAATTGGAAATGCAAGGGACAATCTCCTCCACCCCTTATCCCCCCCCCCCCCCCCCCCCCAAAAAAAAAAAAAAAAAAAAAAAAAAACAACAAAAAAGCAACAAATAATCTACAAACAAACAAGAAAACATTTATTTATTTATTTATTTTTCCAAAGTGCTACAGATTTTTAGAATAGTCTGTGGGTTGACTGACTGGAGGGCAACTACATGTGAAACAATTTCCATTGTATGCAATCTGTGTGAGACAAGAAAGAGAAGAGGCAACTCTTTTTTTGTAATGTGGCTATTCTACGACTTCCCTGAGAAACACTTCCAGCTTCTAATGAAGACAGCTGAGACATCTGTAACACAGCACAGTCCTCACCATTGGATGATTGTAATTATGTTTTGGAGAGATGGTGACAACTGATCCCTACTGTCAGACAGAAGCATTCTAACCATGCTGTGGGACAGCTGTGTTGTATCTGCATGCTCTGCACTATCATAGACCTTCACAGTTTTCCAGGTTGTTTATACAATACTGTCTTAGAAAGATGAGTCTTGAACTTGAGCTTTTGCCTAGTCCACACTCAGCACTTGAATGTCAAACTATATTAAATCTGGTCACTGAAAAAGTTCTGTGTATAGTAGAAGGCCTCTTGCTAGCTATAAAGACACAGTTAACTTCTCATCCATTTAAAGTGGAGAAAAAAACAAACCCAAATCCCACTGGTATAGCTTTCATTAAGAGTTGTGTATAGTATAGTGTCATTCATAAACTGAATTTACCAGCCCACAATCATTCTTATTGAACATATATTTCCAATTATATTTCACACAATATTGGTTATAATTTTCTAATCCAGATGCTAATTTAGGTTGGATGTTAGGGAGAAGTTATTTACTAGGAGAGTGGTGAGGTCCTGGAGCAGACTGCCCAGGGAGGTTGTGGATGCCCATGTACCTGGAGGTGTTCAAGGCCAGGTTGGATGGGGCCCTGGGCAACCTGATCTAGTAAACATGAACGTTTGGTGGCCCTGCCAGGCAGGGGATTGGAGCTTCATGATCCTTGATGTCCCTTCCAACCCAGGCCATTCTGTGATTCTGTGATTCTGTGATTCTGTGATTCAGATATATTCAATTTAATGATATCTTCTAAGATAACATTATAAAAGGACAGATAGGGAAAAAAACAAGCAAACAAACAAACAAAAAAAAATGTAAATCTTCTTAGTTCCTTTTTCTATTAGATAAAAATATTTAAATTTCTGATTCACTTCTGTCTGTTTCTTACTAATTCCTAACACACACAATCCATGCAAGCTTCTGAAGCTATTCTCTATTGTTTCACAAGCTTTTCCTCTAATATATTTTTGCCCATACCTTCCATAATATTCTTTACATTCCCTTTCTCATATTAGCACATACAGGTTATATGTATTTTGTCATCAAAGCTCTTGTAATAGTGCTATAAAAAGTATATCCAAAACAAAGAAAATGATATAGGAGTGCATATAGCTGACCTTCATGGAAAAGAACTACCTTATGATTATCAAATAAATATAATAAGTTACTCAGAAGTTGTATGAATAAAGAGTCATTTTGTTTATAATTGCCAGGGCATTGATATCTTGCTGTGACTGTATTGAGCTTGCTATTAATACAACTTACCATCATGTGAACCAATCACAGTGGGATTCAGAAAATTCTGATATTGCTTGAAAATAAAAGTGTATTCTCAGCATGTTTCTGAATATCCATTCTTAAATATTTATTCAAGAGTGAATATTATGACACCAAGTAGGTTTCAAGAGCACGTGGCCTAACTGTGCCCCATGCCCAATGTGAATCTACTCCATGAATGGCCATAGATGTATTGGGTAAGTAAAATACGCTGCCCACAGTCTGTGGCAGTTCAGTGATCAGACAGAACAAACAACACAGAGAACCCTTACAGATGTGTAAAAAAATATTCTCTCCTATGTTTTGCTGTCTCATTAAATAACTTCTGTTTAACATCTTAGACATAGGCCCAGCTTGAGTCACTTCTAATTTCTGACTCCTGCATACTCTGGGGCAAAGGAAGAGATAAAAAAGAGGAATGAATACAGTGGGCAGTTTAGGATGAATGTAATATAATAGGATGAATTGCAGTGGAATCTTAAAACAGAGAAGGCAACTGAAATAAAATCAATTAAAAAACTTAATTTATTGAAAAAAAAAAAAAGTCCCTCTTCATCAATTACTGAAAGATTAAAGGATCTTGTTTAACACTGTAAGGAGTAAATCATTGGAGGGGCAAATTTATTCTATCATTTACTGCTTACAGGGAGACTGACAGAATTTTTTGGTTCCCTTCTTCTAAAAGGAATACTCAGTCTGCCCTTCTTGTAGCCAGTCCAAAGACCACTGAAACCAGTAGTCTTCACAGTGAAGTTCTATCAAAATTTCATAACTGCATTTTTATTGCATCCTAAAAGTAAAAAGTCTGGGAGTGTTTGCAGTTTGTTCTGATTTTCAAAAGGAACAGTTTCCAACAAGAAAAGAAACCCAAAGTAAAATGACATTGTCTACCTCACCAGCCCAGAAGTAGAATAATCTCAGACATTCAAAATATTCCAGCAGTGTGAAGATTGCTTTACAGCCCATATTCCAAATAATCTTGAATTTCATCTTGTCAACTGGGCATAACGTTTTACAGTACTCCCTCCCTATTATAACTCAATATTCCTAATGACACACCAAAACAAAACAAAACAAAACAAAAACCAACAATAAAACAAAACAAACAAACAAAAAGTTGCATACCTTACAGTTGTATCAGAGCATTCTTTTAAATCCAAGCATTTTATAACCCAAGCTTTATCAGAGAACTCACACATACAAGCAGACTCATTTAAGAAACCACATTGTGCAGATATTGTAGATAGCATATAACAGAAACAAAATAACGTGACAAAAGATTTTGCTTCTTTCTTGATCTAACATATGTCTTATTAAATATCTGCTGATTTTATAAATAACTCACTTTTTTCACTTCATCCGTAAAATGCATGCAACAGAGCCACTAGCATCAGTAGGACTCACGTGTATAGCAGAGACTCTGCTAAACAGTGTGGTGTACATTCTATTTATAAAACTTGAAGATCACAAGTTAGCCTTAATGAAGCAAACATGCAGTGCTTGTTTTTCTATTCTTATTAAAGGTAGCACTTGTATGAATTGTTTTCTTCAATCATTCTCAGAAGCTCTTTAAAGTAAGTACCATGTTAATAACGTAGCCTTAGGTGATTGGGACATCTGACTGTTTTAAAATGTTGATTAAATTAGGAAGGGGGAGAAGATATTTTTAAGACTATGATCTCATATTCATTACAGTAAAGATTATTAAGACATTGAGAACTCACTAAGGTAAAAATCATTATCTTTTGTACAGCAAATTTAATTTGTAATAAACAAGCTCTTGATCATTAAATCTCTCCACTGTACTTCATTCCCTGCATTGTTCAAATTAGTTGCCTTCTGTAACAAACTGGGAAATGAAAGGAAATGCTTTAGACCTTCCTTTCTGTACCTTACACCGCGTGTTCAATACATAACAGAACAGTTACAGCAGGGAAAAATAAAAAGAAATACTGCGCAAACAATGTTTTAGTAAAATCCTTTTTTCTAAGAAATAACAGAAGACAGATGACATTGATGAGAGGAGGGTGTTATTGTTATTCTCACTGTTTTGATGTCATTACCATGTTATTTCCATTGTTCTGACATAATCACTTGTTTGTTCTAATTGCACCAGTTTCAACAGGATGATATTTATGTCATTCATCAGTATGAATAAATAACTTATGTTTTACTGTGTAATTCATACACTTCAAACATACATATGATTAAAGCTTTTACACGCTATAGCATACAAATATATACATTATTGTAATTTTAAAAAATTTAAAAATGTATATATCAAGACAAGTAAAAATCTATGTAGATAATTAAGTACACATACAGACTGCAGCTTTTGCCAGTCGTTATCAGCCATCAGGTGAACCACATTATCCTAATTTTATAGAGGATTTAACATACAATTTTCAAATTGAATCATTTCTTCTAGTTGTTTGCTATGGATGCGCAAGATCCTCAGGAGCAGAGGATCTATTGGAAGAGTGTCTGTTGGGGGGGGAAGAGGGGAAGGCACATGTTTAAAATTGTTCTTTTGAAAAGGCTCTTTTTCATGTAAGTAATTTCTTGCTGTCGTTAACCAAGCTATATATTTTGAGATGCTGTTCTGCGGTCTACTTAAGCAGAAAAAGTGGTATATTTAAATAAAAGATTTGCATTATGTTTCATAATTGCTGATATAAGCAAAATATATAACCAAAAGCTAGAACAGCTTCTCTGTAAGTTTTCTGTCTCTGACTGTCATACACAGTAGCTAGTGGAAATATGGTATAACACACAATATCAAAGAAGTATATCTGTCTGAATATTTGTATGTCCATATACCTGTGATTTTCAATTCTTTCTGTCTACATTCTCTCTTCATAGTTTATAGACTTGGATGTCTGACTCTCTGTTTTTCTGTGTATCTTTATCTATCACAAAATACATATTGATATGATTCAGTCCTATCATACAATTTTATATTTCATTGATATTGTGTCACAGACGCCACTGCAACTAAAAAAATTCTGTGAAGGTGATGATAACAGAAAGGGAAGAACAAGTTACAGAAACACAGAAATCTCCAGCAAAGAAACAGGAAATGCAGTTTGGGGTTACAGTGGTCTTTTTAGTAGATGTATACTACCAATTAATTTGATCTGTAGTCTAAGAGGCATTTTATAATTAATTTCTCAGCATTTACCACATACAAGCCATCACTTTAGAGTGCTATGTCATTAACAAAATCCCATTTTTTCATAGAGAATAGGCATACTGATCTACATTTTCCCATGCCGCCTAGCCAGAATGGACTCAAGGGATATTATCTTATTCAGAAAGAACCTTTCAAGGTTGAATAAAAGAAATGGTGCAGGGTCCCTGGGAGAGGGAAGTGATCATCATTTTCACCTTCAACTCTTCTTTGATGTGGCAGAGTCAATTTTTAATCAGCAGCCATCAGACTGGGCTTCATTTCGCCTTACAAAGTCCTATTACTCTGCCACTTTCTGGAAGGAGGTGATAAGGACAATGCTCTTCTTTTTCTCTTCATAGAGCCCTGCATATGATGAGTCCCTTTGGAGAGGTTTGATAAAAAAAAAAAAAAAAAATAAATGAGTGAGTACGTAGGGATAAAGGTCACCTCTCTGCCAGAATTAACTCTTCAAGAAAACAAACTTTTGATTCCAGTACATTTGTTTTTAGCAATTCTTCTATATTCTTGTGTATGTAGTTTCTGTGGTCAGCAGCAACAAGACAAGGGTTAATCCCCATGAAGCTTTTTGATCTAAATGCTACTTCAGATTATTGGATTTTGACAGAGGAGAAAAAAAATAAAAGAGAGAGAAAAGCACCAAACCCTCAAATAAACAGCCCCCACACCATATGCACATCACATACCACTCAATTGTTCCACTCCTTAGTGGACATTCTGAAATGAGCAACACAAAGGAAATTACTTCCAATTAACATACACCTATTTCATCAAAACGTCTCAAAGTTATCCTTATTACAAGCATATAAAACAAATCCTTGCAGACAAATGATGAAAACTATATTGTATAAAATCACTGAAATAGAAAAAAAAAAAATCCCCCCTCTAGAGGTATTTTTTATGTTAAATAAACCTAAATTATTTTAAAACCATTCATGCGGGGGGAGGGGAGGGGGGGGCGAAAAAAAAAAAAAAAAAAGAAAAAAAAAAAACACCTCTATAATCTCTTAGTATCATTTATTGTAGTCAGCAGTCTTAATTGCCTCCCTGAAATGGATCAGAGTTCTGGGAATTACACACTAAAATGATGTTACCACTCTCCAGTCTTCACATTCCTTGATATAATCTCATTAAAAATATCAAGCCTCTAGGTTAGGGAATACATATGGATGCTAAATGCATTTTAAGCAGGAGCACCTAAACTGATGACCTAGTTATTACAGAACAAAGCAGCTGAAGATGAATTTTAATGCTGAATTAAAGCTGTTTTCTTTTTTTGTTGTTGTTGTTATTACTGCACTTATTAACATTTTTTTGGACTGAATTTTGTTATTACCTCTGGAAAAATATGTGATAAATCTGAACCAACCAGAACAGTGGAAAGATATTTTTGGAGTAATATAAACTCTTATTTTCCAGCAGACCACACAAGTTAAGAATTAAAAAAAGAACCCAATAAGCACAGCAGTTTCATTAGCTATAATTTCCATAAAGAGGTACAGGAAAAGAAGTATGCCAACTTGCAATTTTAGTTTCAAATATGCTGTGTTTGTTTTAAAAGTGCTACAGAAAACAGAATCATCATCCTGCCAAATAATGGGTGAAAGAGAGAGAAGTTATGTTGAATTCCACATAGAAATAATTATATTTTAGAGAAATAGATTTCTTGTTATAATTTTCAAAGAATACTCCTGTAGGAACCAGTAGTACAGTCTGAAATGTCTTTTGTGCTGTGTGATCTGATGTATTACACCAAAAATCATTCTATTTGGTGCAGATTAACAGAGATAGTATGTAAATAGACTTCAAGTAGTTAAAAGAAGTCTGAAATAGTTCAGAATTGTAATTATCAATGTCATCAGGACAGTTAGTCCTAAGAGCATGCTACAGCTTACACCTGAGGAGATGAGCAATATAAACTTATTTGATGAAAATAATCACTGCTTAGTGACATGCCCTTGAAGCAAATGGTTACAAACAGATTCCCAATGATTGCAGAAGATACAAAAAATTATAGTGAACTTTATGCATAACTCCAATTTCAGTTGTAGTAAGAACTGGGTGGGGCACTGGTGAAACAAGATAGAGAATTTCATGTCATGACTGACAGTTCAGGTCTATCATGTGTATATAGGAATAATTACCCTCTGCTTAGTGACGTGTTATAAGTACTACTATTACAAAGGATGATAGCAGACACTATAGTAGAAGTCTTAGTAGGGAAGGCTAAGGATAACATGAAAGAATGTGAAAGAACACTGTTTTTCCTTTTTTTTTCTTTTGGAGAATATTCCTCCAAGTGAGTCCTTTAGTTTGAAAAAGTTTCCAGATTCTTACAGCTTTGAGGTGATATTTTATTTATTTATTTATTAGGTGGTGGGGTTTTGTTTCTTTGTTTGTTTTGTTTTGGTGTTGTTTTTTTTTTTTTCCTGTTTTTGTTTTTGTTTTTTCCCTGATTCTGTTTCCGTATTTGTTTTTGTTTATATCATAGTTAAAAAGACAGAAGTCTTGGAGTTCCTGCCTGAGAACTTATAACAGTCTTCCAACTCACCTGAAAAAATACGTGTCAAACTTTACCTGCACATTTTAGTTTAATGGATCAGCTCTCTTTACTCTGTCTGAACATAGAAGATCAGTGATCTTTTAGCAACAGTTTCACATGGACAGATGTCCTAAGGGAGGACAGCAATAATTGTTTCTGTAATTGGATAGAGGAAATGAAAAGCAAGGAAGGACCTCAAGACAGAATTGAGAAAGATTAGCTGTGAAAATCATATAGGTTGATTACTTCTCCTTAGCACTTAGATATATGGGAAATTTTTAAAACTAAGGTATAATATTGATTGTATTTTTGAACTTTTAGTCCACAAGTCCAAGTACTGCAAACATTTAAAACTGATTTTAAAAGGTTGATAAAGGTGGAGATTGGCAGGAACACCAAAATGTAAGCTTACATTATAACAGTCCAGATATTTGGAATCGTGATTCTGAGTTTCTATCATGGCATCTTGTTTCTCCTTAGAAGTACAGCTCAGTGGGATCTGATAATCAGGTTAAGTCTCGTGTACTCAGAGAGTGATGCTATGTTATTCTGATCAAACAAACACTAACTAGGAATTTGCCAAAGCTTTGCAACCCCTGGAATTCTTCCTTAATAACTTGATTTGTAATTAATAACTTGCGGTTATTAAGTACTTCCCATGTGTCTCTGAGCACTGCCAGTTGCTGATCCCTTCTTATGTGTTCCTTTCTCTAAAACTCTGAAGAGACTTCTTACCTAGTGATGTGTCTATCAAAAGAGGATCTGCCATGTTGGATCTGTAAACCAAACTATACAAAAGACTCTTTACATTATTGAAAGATATTGTCCAGAAGCAGGAAAAAGAAATGAAGTGTGGGGGTCATGCTCAGCAGTTTTTAGATTAGGATTCTCAATGCTTGGAAATCATTTGGAAGTTCTTCCCAGTGAAGAAGTTGAAATTTAGTTTAATTTTACTCCAAGTCTGTAGGCACAGGGTAAGTCTGTACACAAAAGACAAACTTTCTGCTGCTGCTTTGTCACCAGGAGCTGCTTCTCTGTCCTGATTTCAGGCCTGCCTGACTCCCTTACCATCCTTCCTGCTCTCTCAGACAAAACTACCCATTGAGATATTCACATACTTCCTTCTTCACCAATTTTAGCCAAAATTCAGCTGGTTAAATTCGATGAAGGACTTAGTTAACCTAGATCATTTTTGTTCAAATGGATTAGAAAACTATTTTAAGAACAGCCAAGTGATCAGAACAATGAGTGGTAAGATATAGCAGCTCCAGAAACACTTGCTAAGTTTATAACTTGCCTGATCTGGCACAGAGGTATCAGTAAATAGACAATTACCCAGAAATGAAAGGATCTAACATTTAATAAGAGAACAGTGAGAAATTCTTATGTGTCTGCTCGTTACTGTATATATATGTGATACAAAACTTTGGCTACTGTGTTTCCAGTGATCAGAAGCAATAGCCTCTTTAACTATTACAAAAATTTGGTTCAGCATGGCTTATATATTACAGTTGAAGATAGTTATATTAAAGGCTCTGAAAATCTCCACTAGAGAAATAAAAGTTAGAAATATACACTAATTTTAGAAGTGTGATTTGAGACTTCAGAATCTGATTTTTGGGACCCTTCATTAGCATGTTGATCTTCATGCCTCCGAGCCTACCTGATGATAAGTGTTGTAGATTACAAGATATTAAGGGTTTTCACTCACAAAATGATGAGGACATTGCTTTACATAACATTTTGAAAGCATGGTTTCATTAGCTTGACTAACATTACACAAAACAGACAGAGAAAACAACTTGATCTGCATACTGGGGTATGAACAAGAATGAAGAAGATCAAAGATACTATATACCATTTGATAATCACACACATTCATGTGCTCAGTCTGCCTCCATTACGTTCTCACGGTCTTGACTTCCCTTCCCCACAGAAACAAGAACTGAGACCAGCTCTTCCTCCTGGGTACTTCTTTCTGATTTCCAGCCCAAGGGTTTTGTGATCTAAATAGTCCATATATGACCAGAGATGCAGCGGATTATCAGTCTCCTAATGGGTGGTTTGGATTTCCATGTTTTTATTTTTTATTTTTTTATTAATTGGATAATTCATAATATGCTGGTTTTGCTGACCAAGTTGAGCTTTTATTAAAGTTTATAGTCAGTCCCTAATAGTTGCAAATAGCAAGTGTAAAGCTGCAAAAGTGAAAAGTGTTCAATTTTGGGCATTATCTGCCCTCACAAATACACACTCCACTATCTGCCACGTGTTAACATTTGTTTTTATCTACTTTTTCATGCAAGACAGTGAATATTTATTTTTCAGATACTTGTGCATTTTTAAAACTTGGGGTTATTTATCTAAAGACAGTAATATTTATATTTTCTGTACAATAGTACTTTCCTATCAAGTGAGATGTCTGGAGGCTAAAGCAAAACAAAACAAAACAACAACAAAAACACAACCATCAAAACAGAAATTTCTTTAAGTAAATACAGATAACAAATAATAAAATAACATACTCTTCAGAAGTACCAGAACTATTAAAGTTATATAAAATCAGTGTGAGACTGATAAGGGTACCTACCTGGAAATCATACTGGCATGCAAATCCTTACAGTAGGCCTCCTAAATAACAGTAATTGCAGATTTCCTCACTGTGTTACTCAGTATCATCACTTTCAGACTGAGTTCTTTGTGATTCCAAGTGTTTTTCCAAGGTTTGTATTGTTACTTATATTCTGAAGTATTTACTGAAAATGCATTAAAATTCCATCATTTCTGGAATATTTTTACAAGCATAGAAACTTTTGTATTGAAAGCAATCCATTATATGGTCAAAGACCTCAGATAATGAATGCTGCACAAAGTATTTTGAGAAAAACACTCAAGTTCAGTGGCTGTTTATCTCTCTTCCTGATCATATTCATAACTAGTTCATAACTGGTCAAGTCCAATGACAAGAAAGATATAATTGTAGAGACTGGGATTACTCAGAGGCAAAGCATCAATTTTTATCTGATTGTTAATTTTAAAAGGGATATTGACTTTTTCTTTTTCTGAAATGAGAAAGTAAAAGAAATTACGTATACATTGCTTACCATCAATGGAGATTAAATGGATTCTATATTTAGACTATGTGCCTTTAAGTACTTTTGCTGGCAATTCTCCTACCTGTGTTTGAGATATGCCAGATATTAACAATTGCAATTTCACGGTAAAGGAATGTTTGCATTTCACTGTTCTGATTACCTTTGACTAGACTCAGACATATGGTACCTTCAGTTCCCAGTGCAAATATCTTCCAATATTACAATGGAATATGTCTCACTAAGAGCATAGTTTTTAATCAGATACATTTTTTTTTTTTTTCACACACATTTCAGTTTTCTTCACTGTTTTCAGAACTTCTCAGATATTCCAGAGAAAATAAAATCATTTGACATATTAAAAATTTCCTTTCTCACTTTACTTTGTTAATTAAAATGTGGTGAGTGTCTGTTTGTGTGCAGATCACCTTATCAGAATCTTTTCTAACAGGTTTCTCCAAACTGCCAAATATAATTTTATTTCAGAGCATTCATTAGGTACTAATTTAATTAGAATTGTGTCACACCTCCAATTTTCACACATAAAGTAATTAATATGTAAAAATGATATTAAAATGTTAAACTCACTATGAAACATCTGCAAATACTGGAATGTTTCTTTATTGGCTGCAATGTCTCATTTTGTGGATTGACTGTTTAATGAACACTAGCCATTTAATAAAGATAACAGAACTTGTACATCTCAAAAATGTAACTGTGGAACTCTACTAGGATTTCTGTCTGAATTACATATGACTATTGCCAGTACTTTAACCACAGAACAGTTATTTGAACTCTACTCTGTTACTAGAATTTTCAACTTGAGTACTGATATGTGACAGAATATTTTGTACCTACCCACTCACCTCACTTCTAGGAAGAAGCAAGGGTTTTAGCTTAAGAGTTAGTTAGCTTTATATGCAGCAAATAAATTATTAGTTGATTGCCATCCAACTCCTGAATACACATAAATAGTACTACAGGAAATTAAGCCAATATATTTGCAAAGATTAGCAGATTGTTCTTAAATGCCAGGAAAGATAGCAAAGCCGGCCAGTAACACTTATTCAGACAGTATGCTATCCTCTCTAGTCATGAAAGCTAGTAATCTGGATGCCTTTTTGTTACATATGAACTGTGAAATGTGTCAGTCCTTATTTATAGCAAGAGCTAATATATATATATATATATATATATATTTAAGTTTTATATAGAATGAAAAATAATGGTTTACGTTCATTATTATGCTAAACATTTTATGTTAAGGTATCTCGTTACTATGCTAATGTATGTAATTGTTTCTTTCTATACAGTAACTTTTGCCAAGGCAACTGATAGAGCCAAGCAGGATTTAGTAATTTCGCTTTGATAAAGACAGCCAGTATGTCAACTTCGGCCTCTAGAAAGCAGTCAGAAAACAGACGTTAGGTGGAGAGTTCCTTAGGCTGTCTGGTGACCTCCATGCTACTGAAAAGAAGTCAACAGCTGCTTGAAGTACCACTTCTAAGGATGATAGACATTGATTAAACCCTATTGGGAATCTAAAAGCTAAAACTGCTAGGGTAGAAACGGACAGCTTTTGCCTTAGAAAGCATTAACAAATACTCCAAACTGCATTTAACTAGCTATTAGAGGCAGAGGTCATATATGCAAAAAATGTGTATCTTTAAAGTGCACTTTGCACTAACTGTAACCATATTTAATGAAAGATTATCCTATCATCTGCTAAAGCATTAAGAACAAGGAGATGCATGGTGCAGTTTGGAAAGGAAGTGTACAACAAATGCAATGATGTGAGTAAATACATTGCCATATAAGCTTCAAATCACTCCCTGCTCCCAAAATAGTTCCATAAATGCATATCAATATAGCTTGAGTGGTGACTGACAAAACCTCAAGGCAGGATGTAATCAAGAATATTGCAGAGCTCTGTATGCAACAGAATGGCTTAATCATTTATGAGTCTTGGCAATGTTGGAGCAGTTCTGTAGTTATTAAAACTAAGGCTTCAATTGGATTTACATAAGATCTGTAGTTAAATAACAGTGCAAAAGATGGACACTAAAACAAAAAGGTCAGCACTGAAAGCTGTGTGTATTTTTCTTTTTTTCTTCATCTTTTTTTTTTTTTTTTTTTTTTTTTTTTTTTTTTTTTTTTTTAAATCCAGCTAACATAGAGTTCCTTTTCCTGTGGTAAGAATGTTTGATTAGTGATAGCATGTTTTAATGCCTTGAGGTGTAAAAGATGCTTTTTAGACAGACACAAGAGAAGAAGGATGATAATTTGGACAAGATGTTTCTAAAGACCAACTACCAGCAAAGTAATCAGCTGCTGGGCAGAGAAAACACTGGGGGAGGAATGACACAAGGTAAAGCAACAATATCAGCAGAAGACAGCAGAGCTGGAGGACATTCTCTGTTACATTTTGTCATTCTGCTAGTGATGCGAATACAAAGATATCATCAAGCTCCAATTTGATACAAAGCAAAATAATCGTATTGTACTTATTTGAAAACTTAATAATGGTTGATTACAGTAAAGTATTAATGTCAAGGCCAAAATTCTGATAGTAGCAAACAAGCTTAAGATAAATAAAAATAACAGAAAGTAATTAAAACTAGTTTGCATCAATTTATAAACTACTTACTGCAAGCTATGAACACGGAACAATAAAATATTTGCAGAAGTATGGAAAATATATGAAAAAAAAAAAAAAGAATTCTTGATATTCAATTTAGGATTCATATTCAACTGCATATTTCTGTAATAAAATCCAAACTTGATTAGCACAAAAACAAAAGGAATTTAGTCTTTGCATTAAAATCACATTAATTCAAACATCTCCATCAACAATTGTACTATGTACGTATGATGTCTAATTTTTAATGAAAATGACATGATCTGCATGCACGGTCAACATAAAAGACAATTTAGTCCTTTATGTTTATAAGAACACAGAATCACTGGCTGTGGGTGACAGCTAATTTCCTCTGGTCTCTTTATGCCCTGCAGCTATTAATGCATGCTGATCTTCAAGTATTATTGGAAAAAATTAAGCAAAAACATAAAAAGAAAGCCATCAGCTTTAAACTAATTTCAACAAAATAATTTGAAATGCACAACTACAGTTAAAGAATATATAATGTAGTGCTGGACTAAAAAAATTGTATGAAAAACAGCCTGATAACACACACACACATACAAAATTATGAAGTACAGATGTTGTCCTAGGTTAACAACAATAAATAAATAAATAATAATAAAAAAATTTAGTGTATTTAAACAAAGCATATGGGATTCATTTTGGTCATTTCAATGTTTTTTTAGATATTTCTTGAAAAAATACTTAAGGAGTATGATATGGGATGTAGAAAAGTCTCTAATGTACTTTTATTCTTTGGTATTAAAGAAGTACAAGGCAATAATGTAGGAACTTAATACCAAATGGATTAACTAGAAACCAAAGACTAGTAAAGCAGGAAAAAAGCAAAGGAAAACAAAACTTTCTTCTTGAATTTACTGCCTTTGCCAAACCATCTCCCGTTTTTTGTTTAATCTGTGTGTTACATTTAATATGTAAACTCATTCATTTTTACTTTTCAATAAATGCTGCTATCCTCTAGCTGTGTGTGAGTTTCACCAATCTGTTTTCCAGTCTGGTTTATTTATCACTCATCCTACATTCTTCTTTATTAGAAGTTCAGTTTTTCCCTCTGAGGAAGCTTCCTGTCCATTGCATAAATGGAAGATATGTGACAAAGTTGGGATGAGAAACCAAGGTCTTGAGTAAATTAAAATCCTCTTGCCATTGTTTTAATTTGTACTGCTTTAGCATATGATCTGATTTGAACTAGTTGCATTCTGTTGGTGCTAATTTTGAGTTTGAAATTATGTTCATGCAAGTTATTCAGTGTTTAGAGGTGTATACAGAAAGTGACATGTATTTGACATACCTGACACCATATATTCCTTCAGAATCGCATGAGAAGAAACACCATTCATACTGGAAGTGATACAGGATTCAAGCTGCATGTATGCATTAACCCAGCTGTTATTCTTCAAGAAGCAATTTTGAAATGAAGGGTTGCAGATCCCATTATATATAAACTTGATTTTTTGAAATATGAAGCATCCCTAGTCAACCAAGTTAAGGTGAAGCAGTTTTCAGTGACTCATGCAGTCAGCTTCTAAGCATATGATTACTTATATTTTCATGCACAATTGACTTACCAAGCAAAAAGGCAGATATAACTGTCTGAGAGAGGAAAATTATGCCCTAACAAAACGCTTTCATGGTTTACAGTCATATCCACTGTGATATAATATCATTTAGATATATTAAATAAATATAATTATTATAATTAAATAAATATATACTATTTTTCCCATATACTAAAACCTGATGCAGTGTGTGGCAGGTGACCATATACTATTCCTTACTTTTTCATCTCAAAAATAACAATTTCAGAAATGTTTTCATGGGAATCTCATTCATATTTTCATACAAAGATACATGAAGACATATTTGCACAACTCCCAAATGCTTGACATTTATTTATTATTTAGCAAAAGGAACTGAATGTTGATTATTGTAGCTTCCAGTCTACTCTGGAAATCTCTGATGCGTTGTTTCACAACTGCAGCATAAAATGATTTTACTTATGAGATACGTATGTTTTATCAAGAATGAGATACAACAATGTATCATAAGCTCTGCAGACAATTTCAGAATTCTCCAAAGTCCAGCACATAGCTTTTTGGGGGGAAAACATTGCAGAGAACTTTTCCATATCAAGGAAAAACTGAACACAAAATCTGACTGCAGAAACCTCCAAAACATGGAACTGCTTGGTTTTTAAGATTTGTAATAGGATACAGAGCTTTTTCTTCCAAATCAACGTAAATTAACTGTACTCAAAAATTTATCCTACCAAGCAGCTTTCTGAGGTATAAGTGAAATTAGCATTGTTCTCAGCATACTTCCTAGTGAAGATGTGAACACCTCAGAGAGTCCATAACAATGCAGCTACTACTAAATGGCATTTTGAGCAAGAAGGTCTTGTGATTAAATGACTCTGCAAATTTGAGTGGGCTTTCCAGAATGCAGTTGTTCCTTTACTAACTGTATGAGAGGAGCTGTAGAAACCACAATTTCTGCTTCCTCTACTACATTAATTATTTAAGGTAGCAGAAGTTTGTGGCCACGAGAGGTATAAACTTGACTTCCTTCCCAAGTAGTAAATAAATTAAAAACAAACAAACAGGAAAATCAAAAGCATACAAACCATAAAGCATACTCTAAACAGGAATGTATATGTTGTTAAAAAAAAAAAAAAAAAATCCATATTCAGAATATTTTAGGAATGTATTAACATTAGCAGAATGATGGTCTAAAACATGAACATATTTAGCTTGCCTCATAACCAATGCTGACACTTGAATAGTCCCATCAGCTTTACTGGTTATGATAACTGCTTGTCTGAAAGAAGAATGTGGTTTCCATAATGGAAGTAACAACGAGATGGTATGCACAAGCATCAAGGATGGGATTGTGAGGAGGTATATATACAATTATTTGGGATACCTGGTGTTCCACAAAAGATGCTTTTATCACTTTCAGCTGGAATACTGCATACAGATGGCTTAAATTAAAAAAAAAAAAAAAAAAAAAAAAAAAAAGTGTCATGATTTACCTGACACGTCTCTTTTTGAGCTCAATTTATGGTGAAACTACTTGTTTGCTCACATTATATTATGAGCCTAATATCTATAATCTTTAAATGGTAATGGTATAGATTTCTTGTATACTTTTTATTAACAGCCACTCAAATTACTGGATTTAACACTGTCATTAGTGCTAATTATCTTCCATTTCGGTACACGAGGAAACTGGAATAGAACATGATGAATCACACCTTTGCAATTACATGACATAGTCTGTTGGCAAAAAATAAAGCATATAGTTTAATTTAGTTTAATTTTATTCCTTGTGCTAATCCTCAACATTTCAATCAACTTAACAGTAATAATTTTGGCTCAACCCACCTTTTTTCCAAAAATAAAAGTGCATATTAAAACTACGTAATCACATTTCAAGAAGCATTTATAGTATGTGGTATATAACCATGCTGGTCAGAAAGGGGTAGTTTCCTTTCCCATTTCACTTAGCACATTTTATTTGCAAATTAAAAATTGAAATAACATCCTTATTTTACCACCTTTTTACATTTTGTATCCTGGCTCTATTGTCTTGATGATTGCCAAGGTAATTCAAAAAAAAAAAAAAAAAAAAAAAAAAAAAAAAGGTTAAATTGCAGTACTATGGCCCCATACCAAAAACATATTGCTGTGCATTCAATTGCAATATTTCTCCTGAGGCCAAAACATTATTTTCACAAAGAATAATGCTATGCAAAATAACAGGAAACATACTGTGAATAATGTCTTACATATGAAACCCTTGGTACTGTTAGTAAAACACTGGTTATGTGCATGCAAAATTAAACGGCCATGAAGAAGAGACAACATAATAGTTTGTAGATTTATTATGCATTAGCTAATAGTACTTTTACTTTCTTTTAAACACTAGTATTTCTACTTTAAAAATATTTCTAAGATGAGTGAATATATCCCTACTGTTCCATGTGGCAGAAAAAAGTTAAAAGTACCTTTGAAAAATACTCAAACCTAAAACATTCAAAAATAGTAATAGAGAATGATAAGAAAAAAAACAACTTGACAGCAATGCTTACTTGGACTACACTCCAAGTAAGACCCAAATAAATGGTCTACTTATTATTTGGTCATAAAGGGTCGTTATTTTCATCTTCCTCTAAAGATCACAAAAATGTCCTTTTTCCTGACAATGAGTTCCTCTGCTATGTCTGACATATCCGTTTGTTACTCCACTGTTTCTAAAAGGCAAGTGTTAAACTACAAGGACTTGGGCTCTCTGAAAACCCACCCCAGTAGACCAAATTCTGACTGAGGAATCATTATTATTATTATTATTATTATTATTATTATTATTATTATTATTATTATTATTATTATTATTATTATTATTTAGACACTACAGCACTTCCTAAATGCTAGGGATCTAAACGAAATCATCACAATATCACAATGAAAACATGATAAAACATGCATGGATCAGTGACATCCACAAGTTCCTTTCTGAAAGGCTGAACCAACTGTTTGAAAAAAAGATCAAAACTAAAACAAAACAAAACAAAACAAAAACAAACAAACAAACAAACAAACAAACAAACAAAACTTTGTATCAGACTTTCAAGAGAATTTTTAAAATGTTTGGCAGTTGAGCCTGACAAAGACACATGACTTTATCCCACGGAGTAGGCAATATGAAGTGACAATTATCACTAAATTCCCTCATACTCTAAAGATACCTATTGTACTGGTTCATGAGATTTTCTGGCACTCAGCTATAAAGATCTCTGCAAGACGTCTCTACTGCTGTGGAAGTCAGCAACTCCTGATTTAATAACATCCACAAAGTTAGTTACTATGTATTGGATTCCTGTGTCCAGATCATTTAAGAAAATAGTAGAACTGGCCCTGAAGTGGAGACCTGAGAAACCTAATGTCTTTCCTCCAGCCTGATGTAGCCCAATTTCCTATATCCCTTTGAGCCTGACCCAGCAGCCAATTTTTCACCCATCATATCACGCACATGTCAAGCTGTATGGTTGATCCTTAGGATAGATCAAACTGACCATTACAGAAGGCAAGGAGCAGGAAATGGTTTATCTCATACTTGTTATGAATAGCCACATAGTGATAGGCTGTGAAATGGATATTCTATGAGTTCTTAGTCATCAAGGAGTTAGAGCTGCAAAAACTGACATTCTTGCCTGGTATTTTACTGATGCAAAAACACAACTGTGAAATAGGATGCTTTCAACTATCTCGCCTTTCTGAGGAATCTGATCCCAGGTCAGTGCTGCAGTCATGAGGCAATATGAGATAAGGACAGTTCTCTGCTTCTTCATTTCAGTAAATAGCCTTTTATTAGGCTGTATCTTCACTCTTCTGTCTCTGTTCCAATGATTTTTTATTATGCTATGTAAAGAGCTATACTACAGTAGCAGGCTGTGAAAGAGGCCCATCATTTAGCCAGTCTGACTAACACACAAACTCTGGCCCGCTGCTCCTTCATACTCTCCTCTCAGTGGGATAGGGGGAAAAATGGGAAAACAGGAACAAGTAAGCTTGTTTTAAGGAGTTTGCTTAGTAAATACCTCTGCCTCAGCCTGGAGAAAATTAATCACTTGCCAATTAAAATAGACTTGAATAGTGAGAAAAAATCACAAACCTCTTACCTTTGCCCTTCTTTTCCCAGCCTCATTTTCACTCCTTCTCTCATCTCTACCCCTCTCCCACAGCATATGGAAATTGAGAGTGGGACATTGTGGTTGGAGCAACACATCGTGGAATACTGATGCAAAGGTTCAACTTCTACTGTCATACCATCACTGTATGCCTCTGACATCATGAGCCGACATCATAAAATAGGAGGCATTATATTCAGAGCAGCCATTGTATATTGATCATGTGATATTTAAAATTTATATAACCATGAAACTGGAAACGAATGTGAAGAAAACAAGAAAGTACAAATTCAGAGCATACCTGATTACAATCTGCTTTCTTGTAGAGTGCTTAATATTTCTTTGCAGTACTTAATAGTTGTAGTAAGGCACTGCAGCCACATCCTGTCCCTTCCAGCCTCTCCTAATGAGTTACTTCTAGTATTTTTCTTGTATTGGAAAAACAACACACTGAAGATTATCCTTCAGTGATCATGCAGCAGGGTGGAGGCAAGATAGCAGCTTTCTTTGAGTTTACCCTTTCTGGCATGACAGCTTCCCTCTTGGCTTTATTCAAGGTGGGACCTTTCCTTGCTCTTAGAAATCTGGCCTTGGAGTTTATCCAGTAGGTTTTTGACAGAAACAATACAGCTCTCTGCTTCCACAACAAGTCTTTGGTGACCTTGACCCCTCTTCCTACTATTAACAGGTGTTTTTTTTCCTGGGTTTCAGACTACAAAATGAGAACAGTAAGAGAATTCTATTCTGCTTGGAATTCATAAATTCCTTCAAATTTAGCAGTTCTTGCAGGTCACTGTATTTCTTAGCATATTGTATGGATGATGTATTATAAAAATATTCAGTGTATGGATATATCACCTAACTTTGGTATCTTAAATTGATATATTCGTTTTCTTTATTTACAAATACAACACATGATATTAAAAGTACAGATGACACGATATTTGTATGACTATTTCAGTCTTGCCCCCTCTCTTTTCTTGAATATTATAAATTGTAGACAATTGAAGTGAAATTGTAAACTGCATATTAAATCATAATATTCCTGTACTATAGAACAAATAGGGCCTAATTTGGAGAAATAAGAGCTCTCCTGTGATGGGACTAGAAGTGCTTACCTGACTTAGTCAAGCAAAATTGTGTCTAAAAGGAGATAAGATTGTTCTGTTGAGAATGAAAAAATACTGGAGTTAGAATAGAAGCTTATGCTAACAGACAATGCAGTCATAAGAACAAAAACTGATATCAGACAGAAAAGGTTATACATGTATATTAGAAATGGGTACTATTTTACTTCCTGAAAACTGAATATTTAGCATTAGGATCATCAAGGTTGTGACAGTACTGCTTTTAGGGTTGAAACTGACAAGCCTGACATAGTAGCAATGGAGCAAAAATGTCACAGATCAAAGCAGTGGGAGCAAACTTCACAAAAGGTCAAGTTAGGTTGGCTCCTGGCTCAAAATGCCCTGTGTAAGAAAGAACTTGGTCCTAAAGAATTCAGCTTAAATAATAAAGAAGGGCGCCCTAAAATATATGGTACATCCATAGGTACTTGATGATAGGGAAAAAAAATAAATTAGAAAAAGAGTTATGATGGTCTAATTATGTTTGAAACTACTCATGAGGGAATTTTCTTCTGCATAGGGAGGCATTTCTCACAGATATTGAACTTCATAGTCATATGAGGACTCATAACTAGAACTCACATGGGAAAGAAATGTGTTGATTCTGATGGCTGACAATGATAGACACCCACTGCTAGTCAGGCAATGGATCTGATGACCTAGTACCTACCTTCTAGGCCTTGGACTGCCCCCAACTGATCAGGATAAATTTAATCCAATGTCAGTTCTTTGCTCACAAAAGATGTTAGACAAAGAAGGATTTTGTATTAATTCACAGGATGATGTTATGGGCAACTGCCAACACACTCTAAACAGAATGAAATCCAGTCATCTCTGGGGATGAGAGGCTGTTTCACCCTTCTTGCCCATTCACAATGATTTTGGCATTGCTGCTCCAATTGCAATAAATCAGCATCCCTCAATGAGCTGGATTTTTGAAACAAAGTGTTTGTTTAAAAATGTATACCTGTCAGCAAGTACAGTTCCCTGTTTTGCATTTTTCAGTTTTTATTTCTATTCTAGATATTTGTCAAAGTGTACTTGTGTAACGAATTCTTTTTATAGTTGTTCCTTCTCCAAGAAATGCTAGTTATCCAGAGCGATTTTCAGTCAAATTATGAACCACTGAAAAAAACCTTTCTGAAGGAAATACTTACAGATTCTTAAATCTAATGACAGTGCTAGTTACAGTTATTGTACTCAAGAGAAAGCAGTCTTCTGTTCTGGTAGATACTAATTAAGCTATAGTGTCCATGGTATAGTAAACATTAGTGACCTCTTTTTTTTTTTTTTTTTTTTTTTCTTTTTTTCTTTCTCCCTTTCTTTCTTTCTTTCTTTCTTTTGTTTAAATTCTAACATGCAGATTATGATGGGGCAATTTCTTTCACACTCTTCTGGTCATTTTCTTATCATTATCATGCAATTTAATAAGATATTTCATTATTATTTAGTCTGAAACTTTAGCAGAGAAGTTGCTGAAATTACGTCTAAATTTATACTTGAGTTACTGGACTCATTATTTCAAACATCTTGGTTTGAATCAATATCAGTAATGATTCATTCTTTTGATTAAGAAGTGACTCCATCTGTAGATGTCAGATAATTACTGAGATGACCTATAATGAGAACATTTCACAACTCTCTGACTTAAATTTCTTATTCCCTCAACAGCATAATGACTTCCTCCTAGATCTTTTTATAGTGTGTCTATGCTCCTGGGGATTCTTTTCATGATCAGTCACTATCAGTGGTTGCTTCTATCATCTTTTTTTTTTTTTTTTTTTTTTTTTTTTTTCCTAGACAAAGAAAGATAGTGGTTCCATACAACAACAAAAAAAGTGCTTTGTCTAGGATTACATATATATATATATATATATTCCTATGTATTTCCAAATTTTGTTTCATTTGTGAGTATTTAAGCTGACATGATCTGCAGTGGTAAAAGATATTACACTATACTATACTCTTTGTTATTCATTTAAGTAGTCTTAAGGGAATCCGTGTTTTTAAATATAAAATATTAAGATTAGAAATTCAAGTTATTCTTTTGATCCCAACAGCTGGGAATATGGTATTTAAAAGTTTGTAAGAAGAAATGATAACTTTCACTGTGAGGCTTGCTGAAGTACTTTAAATCATTGCTATAAGAAAATACAAAGAGTGCTTTGTAGTTAAGTTGTAAATTCTGTTATTTCTTTTGATTCTTTTGTGAACTATTTCTAGGGAATAGAAAAAAAAATATCAATATCAGACTCTTTTGACTCAACAAACTGCTTTTTTTTTTTTACTTATATACGTCCACTAATATTTAATATTATTCTAATATAGTCTGGTAAATAGATTATGAATTTCTAGCATAATCTACTCTGCTGTCCTCACTATTTTTATCTGTTGTTTTAATAAATAGACTGATTCAGTGTTGTTCTTTAATTTAGTTTGTGCATTATCCATAGCTGATAGCTTCTCTGTCAAGAGTTTCCTGTGCATTCCTAATGCAGAAACAATCAGCTATTTCCTTTTTATTTTTTGGTAAAAACTGCAAAACAAAAGATCAAATATATGTAACATTTTTAAAATACATCTCTTCATGAAAGTAGTATCAGGGAACATACTCCCTACTGACTATTGTATGTATTTTTTTCTGAGTGAAAGAAACTTCAAGCTCATTAATTACTACCACTTCATTCCTTTCCCAAGATTTACATTCCTGTTATGTGACTGGACTTGCTTAAATAGTTGGAAATAATGAAGACCAAAATGACAGGCTTATTTCCCAGCTTCCTTTTATAGTAAAGAGGAAAAGAAAAAAAAAAATAATTGTCTAACAATAGACCTTGACTACAGTAGGTCAAAATCCTCAGAGACATTTATATCACAAAATACCTTTAATACTGCACGTTTAGTGCATCAGTAGACAACTGCTTTATTAGTGTAAAAAAATGGAATCATTACCCCTTCTTGATGTACATATAAATTTTAGACCTTACATTAAAAATACATGCATGAGTGAGACCAGCAAGAACACTAATGAATGAAACCCATCTAACTTAAGATACCTGGCTCACTGGATTGGGAAATCCTCAATCCTTTTCCTAATGGATTGTGTGTGTCTGTCTGTGTGTGCACGTCTGCTTGTGTGTGTGTGCTTGGACTTCTGACGACAGAAAAAAAGGGACAGAACAAAGATCAGAAAGGAGGAACAACCCAAATAAAATTCGATGACTCTTCAGAAATAGTAAAAAGCAGTATTATTTGCAGTATAAATCAGACTTTCTTATGCTGATGTCACAGTTTTCCTGGACCTCAACTACACTAGGCTCTGTTCTCCTGCTGTGTTGTTCTACATCAGAACTGATTTACTCTGTTTTTTGTTTTTGTTTTTTTATCTTACCTGATATTGGCTTTATAATCATGAGAATGTCAGAGGTTCACAAATCAGGTATTTAAACAGATGAATACAGTGAAATTAATTAAATAACTAGTTTGGGCACTAGAAGGACATGGTCTCTATAAAAATGAATTTAACATAGTAGTATGTCTTGAAGTTTCTAGGAAATAATTTCTGTACTTTCCTGAGCAAAGAAATTACAATATTGTTTTGTCAGAAAATGTACATCCAACAGAGTACAGTGCTATTCTTTATTGATCTGTTTCAGTTGTACAGAAAGTGCTTGTGCTGAAATGTCCCCTTGAGTCTTGGTTTGTATCTTCCTTGCTAAGAAGATATTCTTAACTTTTGAAATATAATCACTCTTCAAGAACTTCTCACATACTTCTGTCTTTATAGAATATACTAATTATTAACAACATTGAGTTCATTTCTCTTAAGATTTGCTTGTTTGACATTGACTTAGATTTTGTTGAGAGATCAGCACTTAGAAATTTTACCACAAGATATTGTGCAGGTCTGGCTTATCAATTACACTGGTGGTTTGAATTCTCAGAAACACAGTATAACTATTTTACAGAAATTTCCGTGCATATGCATGAGATTTTCATGAAAATCTAGTATGTGTAGTAAGATGAATCCAGATTTCCTGGGAACAGTGGAATACTCCAATGAAAGCCAAGCCAAATTCTAATTCTGCAGCTCATCGCTGAGAAGATGCTCTTCAGAAAACTATGTTTATACATTTTCAATTCTGTATGTGTATGTATGTATTTTATGTATGTATGACTAATCTTTCTCAGAGCTAGCATTTCAGTGTTATCAAATATTAGCAAATAAAGATTTTTAGAATGAAAATAAAACGAGCCTCATTTCTGTTAAATATGTAAACAGTAATTTATAAATATACTCTTTGAAAATTATTCATCTACAAATTGACCATTGATTTATTATGCAGTCTCCATTTGTCTTCATGCAATAACTGTATGGCTCTTGAATAACTTTCCCTTGCAATTTGAAAGAGCTCACCTGGCCTCTCTCATTCATTTATTCATTTCTGAAACGACTTACTGTTCGAAATCCCAGATCAAAATAAACTATGTGGAAAAGATTATAACAACTTGACACTGAAAAGTTTTTTTCCTCTTTGCAGGTGGATCTTTTCTTCTCTAATTAAATCTCAGATAGCTGAGAGACATTCTTGAAGTAGCTACAACTTTCTCTTTACATAACAATGAAAAATTTAAATCTTAAAATCTTGGAGCTTGATATGGAAATTTAGTATCTTGAGGAAAACAATTTCCCAGTGTGCCCTTCTTGAGTTGGCAAGGTTAAATATTTTGGATCAAGAGGCTGTTGGAATTTAAAGGTTGCAGAGTTATTGTAGGTCTTTTTTTAGGTTTTCATGGTTTCTTGGCAGGTGTTTATGTTCAAACAGCATATAAAAGTAAAACAAAACAAAATAAAACAATAAAAAGTTTTGATATTGATGAACTTTAGTTAAACTAAACTAAATTTAGTCTGCTTAAAAAATAGCTGCCAAAGTTATACAAAAGTATCTAACTTTTTTTAATCTTCCATGCTTACAATTCATTATCTACTTTATCTTTCTTCATTGCAGCACACTGGAACAGTCTGGCTGCTCAGAGAGTTTGTGGAGTCTTGTTCTCTGGAGATATTAAAGATCTGTCTGAACACTTTCCTGCGTAACCTACTATAGGGAACCTGCTTTAGTCGGGGTATTGAACTACATGATCTCCAAAAAGCACTTCCAACTCCTACGGTTCTGTGATTCTGTGATTTATAGTTCCCATAATTTTAATGAATAAACTGTATGATTAAAAATAGTAAAATAGGTTGTCCTGAGAACAATCTCCCAATAGCAACCTGTGCCACATTATGGAAAAGCTAGGGGAAAAAAAAATGCTTTGAATAGTTTTAGAACATAGAATGGAAGTTCATTCTACCACCCTTTCCCATCCCCTGTACTATGTTTAGTGACGTCAGGCAGTCCTTCTGAAGAGTATGTTTGAAAAAGAAAAGCCACCTTCTTCTTTCAGAAAGAAATCATATCCTTATACTAAGACTTGTAAGAATAATTTATGATCTTGAAGCCCTTCCAGTTAAGCCATAGTCTGCCTGATTGCTTGTCTTTTCTCACATTTTTCTTAATTTATTATTATTATTATTATTATTATTATTTTTTCTTTCCCTGCCTGTTTAAGAAAAGGCTTTGGCCTTTTAAAACTGTCCAATGTGTGGATTGCTGCCTTTGTAGTTTTTAGGCACTGCCATGCAAAGCCATTATCACTGTAAAGCCCAGTGGGAGTTAAGGAGAACAAGAGAGAGGAAATATTCATTGCTTTTTCCACAGTGAACCCGAGAGAATTTCAGAATTGCTTCCTGATACTAATAGTGTTTTTTTCAACTGTAATAGTTAATTACACTGATAAAAAGAAAGAAAGAAAGAAAGAAAGAAAGAAAGAAAGAAAGAAAGAAAGAAAGAAAGAAAGAAAGAAAGAAAGAAAGAAAGAAAGAAAGAAAGAGAGAAAATGCAAGTTTTTTGTGTTTTGTTTTGTTTTGTTTTTTTGTTGTCGTTTTGTTTGTTTGTTTTGTTTCATTTTCTGATACAGCTTCTGCTGAAATTAAAGCTAAAATATGTTTTGTGCTAAATTATGTTTTGTTATCAATGGTCAGTGAGTGATTACTTCAGTGCTCTCTAAGTCATGGCCCACAACAGGAAGAACTATACAATAGAACTTTGGCACTAGCATGGTAACCAAAAGTTATAAGGAAGTGTTCAGCATCCTAGAATTTATGGCAGTACAGCTCTGAGCCAGCCAGCAATTAATGAATGAATTAAGAGGTCACTTAAGAATCAGCTAAGGAATAGAAATTTAATAAGTTTTCTCCTTCTCAGACTTTAATGGCTCTCTGTGATAGACACCTGTGTAAGCTATAAGTATGCTTTGTTGCATTAATTTTTATCTTTTCTTTGGTGACAAATGGCATGATGTTTTCCTCTTAAGCCAGAAAAGACATTCTGCCTTCTTCTTATGTTATAACATTGTGTCTAGTTCTCTGCTAAAGAATGTTGGCAGCCTTCTGTCTTCTGATCGCTCTTCTGTCTGAGCAGATTCATATGGTATCTTTAAGGTCTGCTGATGAATATGCTATGCACCAAATAAAGTTGAGGCCATAACTGTGCTATGCTGCTTGTTCTTCTGTGTAAGTCAGCTCTTATTGGGTGTTGTGTTGAGGGACATGGTTTAGTTGGATGGTTGGACTGGATGATCTTTTAGGTATTTTCCGACCTTGGTGATTCTATGATTCTGTGATTCTATCCAGCCTTATCTGGAAATCAACATTTCAGCCACCTTGCTCAGCAACATGATGCAGCTTTTAAATATATTGTAGAATTTCATCTGTGGGGACATAAGCATGATTTTAAAGAGAAAATTTAGGTGACCAGTATACTTATGTGTCTAGACAGGATTTTTGTTATGTCTCTTAATTTGACTGAAAGTGAATTGATTTTAGGAATTTACACAACACTTGGATGAAAATGTGAAATTAAGGATTTAAGAAATCTGAATATATGAATTTACAATTTCTTTGAATGCTTAATAAATCCAAAGTGCATAAAACCCTAGCCTATAGAATCATACTGTCTAAATAATAACTGTGTTTATAACTTAGATTTTGAATGGGACTTAGACTGATTACTTTGGTGGTAGATATATAAACAAGCATACGAGGTCCTCTGAAATTATTTCAGCTGTGGGGATCTGCTAAAGAAAAATGAAATGGAGAAGAAAAATTCTTTTGAGGTAAGTTTGTGTTTTGACATTTTGTACATTACCAATGAATAATTTTACATTTTAAAATTAAAATGTGAAAGTGTATTTGTAAGGAAAAAAATGTCTGTGGGTAAACAATTTGTAGAGCTGCAATATTCACAGCATTATACCTCTTCACACACAATGGTATGTATACACAAGGTATCTACAGTCAAATATCTATGTATTACCTCTCCTGGTAACATTTTTTTGGCTTATATGAACTACAGAGCTGACTGCATAGATTCCTGACAGATTCTGATGAATGAAACTGAATTGACTGTTTAAAATCAAACATCAAATAAAAGGAAAATGGCTTCCAAGAGAATAAAAAAATCTAAAGCAGCCTCACCAGGTGAGAAAGAGAGGAGAGCAAGCCTCAAAGTTCCCACCAGGACTTGAATGTGCAGTCTGTTATGAAGAGCTGTTATTCCTGTCCATGTATTTCTATGATTAGTAAAGAGGGGGGGAAAAACAAATACGTAAAATACAAATATTTATGAATTTCTACAGGAAACTCTATATAGAACATTAAGGAAAAAAAGAAAAAAAAAAAAAAAAACAAACAGTAGAAAATGAGGGGAACTTGTGTAATTGTGATTGTAGAAAGAATCTACAAGGCCCCTGTGAAATTCTGTCACTGACCAGGAAAATGGTGTATATGGTCATTTGTTAAAAAAGAAAATATTACAGCAGTACAAATCTGCATACCTTTTTACTCCAGGGATCAAACACATTTTAACAAGCCGTGTAATCCATAATCTAATTTAATTGCTTACCAAAGATAAACTTAAAAAAACAAAAAACAAAAAAACATTTGTGAAAGTTAAATCACACCATCAATCAGATCCTCTGCCATCTGTTTTCCCTACAGTGTGTTAAAACTACTCATCTACAGGAATGTAGACATGGGAAGAATGACAGAATTATTCCACTTTGTGTTGCACTATTCATAAACCAAGTGATGTTGCTAGATCAACACTGATCCTGTTCCTCCTTTTTTTCCTAATCAGAGCCTGCAGTCATCCTTACATACTTTGAATTAATGCTAAGAGACAAAGTAGCCAAAATAGACTGTCACCACCATTAAAGATTAATAGAGCAAGGAATTAAACTCCTAAAAGTAAGGAATATTTCCCTCTGGTATGTCACTTCTACAAAGGCACCTCCTAGACTCATTTAGTGTAAAATCTTACAACAATGCACTTGAGTTGGACTATTCCCAGATGCATACGCAGACTGGGAGAATAACTCCTTGAGAGTAGCCCTCTGGAGAATTGTCTGGAGGTCCTGGTGGATGAAAAACTGAACATGAGCCAGCAGTGTGCTCTTACAGCTTGGAAGGGAAATGGTATTCTGGGCTCCATAAGAAGAGGGGAGGTCAACAGGCACAGGGAAGTGATTGAACTTCTCTGTGCACTCGTGAGGCCCCATCTGGAGTACTGCGTACAGGTCTGGGGCCCTAGGTACAGGAAAACTGTGGAGCTGTTGAAGAGGGTCCAGAAGAGGGCCACAAGGATGATCCAAGGTCTGGTGCATCGCCTCTACAAAGACAGGCTGAGGGAGATGGGCTTGTTCAGTCTGGAGAAGAGAAGGCTGTGAGGAGACCTTATTGCAGCTTTCCAGTTTTTAAAAGGGGATTATAAACAGCAGGGGAACCAACTTTTTACAATGATAGGCAGTGATAGGACAAGGGGGAATGGTTTTAAGCTCATGAGGGAAGGTTTAGGTTAGATGTCAGGGGGAAAGTTCTTTACAGAGAGAGTGGAAAGGTGCTGGAACAGGCTGCCCAGAGAGGCTATGGATGCCCCTTCCTTGGAAGTGTTCAAGATCAGGTGGGATGGGGCCTTGTGCAACTTGGTCTAGTGCCAGACCTAGAGACTGGTGGCCCTGCCTGTGGCAGGGGTTGGGACTTGATGATCCTTGGGGCCTTTTACAACCCAAGCCATTCCATGATTCTATGATACTGTGCAGATTTGTGACTGTCTTCATAGATGGAACCTTGGGTAGACCATATGGCACTGTGAAAATGTTGTTATTAATGCATTTTTAATTTGATTACTTATTTTGTCTCTGTGTTCTTAATTCAGCATATATGATAGATTATGAGATTAGGAATAGGCTTTTGGAGATATCAGAAGGAGGAATTTGTAACTCAGATATGTGTTCCTAAGAAGTCTTGAAACAGCAGAGTTTAACGGCATTTGAAAGAGATTGCCATGCAGAGCCTGTTCAGAAAAAAACTGATAGCCTAACCGGAAACCTGTTTTTTGGTCAGTCTTAATTTTATTGCTTCTTTGTCACGTGTTTCATCAGAGACAGGACAAGTAACAGCTGAGAATGATCCCTCGATCACTGCAACAGAGATGAAGCTTTGCAACAAAGATGAAGCTTTCTGTTTCCTCTTACTGAGGATGATGGTATTTTTGCACGTCCTTTTCCTCATACACTGCAGTTCAACTAGACTTAAAATATGAGATAACCTGGCCTGATTTGTTGGCATTAAATAGAATTGAAGACACTCAGAAACTTCGTAGAGATATCATAGGAAGCAGAATATCAATCTCTGCATTCTTCCAGTGAAAATTTGAAATGTTCAAAGTGAGTCAAAGTCCCCCAGTCATGATAGGATTCAAGGACTAGATTATGATTAGAGACAAGCCTGTTTCATTCAGTGACAGTGGATAGTCCTCTTTCTTAATATTTCTTAATCTTTGTTAGTCTGAGTAAAGTATGGAAACAACCTGAAAAATGGGAAAAGGGCTTGAGAAACCACTTGGAAGGTTCTTTTACTAAGCTGTAGAGGAATATATATCTGCAAATATCTGAATATGAGTTTTTTCATTCCTGGGAAGTGTAAAGAAGTGTGTGAAGTATATTATCAGAAACAGGAGAAATGAAAATGGCTTTTTTATACAGCAGCCACTGACTCTATATAGTATCCGGAGGTCACATTTATTATCAATTTGCTCTACTGTGAATTATTTTTAAAAATTAACAGCTTGTTTCTAAACATTGCTGCATACATTGGCGTATTGAGTGTCCTTTTGTCTTCTTCACTGATAGAAGTGTTTAATGTTATGGAATCAAATACTAAAGCAGCAGAAACTAAGAGCTGTCAGTGACTGTCAAATCCTATCTTGACAACAAAACAAGGGCTAGCTTTTGTCCTATAATTTAAAATTAATATTCAGTCTGAGAGATTTATTTCTATATGAGTAGAAAATACCAAACATTATTGGCACTATATAAAAATTCAAATTACTTTAATAATGTAACAAATAATATTGTTCATCATGTTTTCTGATATTCTTTGATAATGATCACTGAAACAGCATTGATACAAATTTTACCATTTGGGGCAGGGTAAAATCCTTCCAGACTTCTGTGTGGTGCGAAGTCCTGAACAGCTTTCTGTTTAGAGTTTGCTTGGTCTTTCATTATATAAACATGTTTAAAATCCTTTTTAAAAATAGATTCTTTGTGTCTGGAAAAATATCTGAAAAGAATAGGAGAGTGAAAGAAAGAGAGAGAAAAAAGAGAGAGGAAAAAGGAACAAACGAATATCTGATCTCTGCCTTCAGAGAATCTTGAAAATAGATGGTTAAAAATCCTTGTCAGGAAGTGCCAAAGTAGAGTCTGCATGAGCAATCTTAATTCTGTCTCTTCGTAGAAGTAATTCAACAACCACATGCTATTTCTCAAATAATACAATAATTGAACGTAGTTTTATGTGACTTATATGCACATGCTTACCATCCTGGAATACATTTCCTGTTCTATACATTTAGTCTGCTTTCTTGCTGTCATAATGAAGCATGCATGTTTATTGACTGTGACTTTGATATAATAACAATATATAATTCTCTCTCTAAGGCTATGCCTGATTTGTAATTCTAAGGTGTAATTTCAGGAGCTACCTTCTCTGGCTTTAATCTAGATGGTTTTGGCTATAATTGCCCTGAAGATTAAGCACAGGATTCAGTCCTTTGGGTAAATATAAAGGGATTCTTTGTGTGCTTTTACCTTTAGGTGTTGAAGTCCATGTTCTCACATTTGCTATTGTTATCTGAATTACTTAGATTAAAGCTAACTCAGGCATATCTACACAGTGCTGCAATCAACAGTCCCTCTAGCTTATGTGTAGACAACCCAAAGATTTTAAATTTGACAATCTGGTCACAGGTTCTTGCAATCTGAACCATATTGTAAAGGTATGCATATAATATAGATCTGGGGTTTGCCCAGAGAGATCAAGGAAAAGGAAAAATAGAACAGAAATTTGGTTCTGCAAATATAATTAGTATAGTTTATAAAAAACAAATGACTGTCTTCCTGACCTTAAGAACAATTGGGATCACACATTGACTATGGAGCTTCTTGACTCACATTGCACAGAGGATCTGAAAACTAGAGCTAAGGAAGGAACAAGACTGAGGAAGGAATAAAGAAGCTGAGGCAATCAGAGTTGGAGAAATTAAGGAAGTCCAAGTTTGAGAACATGAGAAAAAACAAGGTTTGGGTGTAAACCAAAATGCAATCATGAGGAGAAATGGCCATTAAAGTAGGGTATAAATTGCAAAGGGAAGAAAAAGATGTCTTCAAAATGTTTACAATTAGCAGAAGAACAATTTGAAGCAGTTGGTACTTAAATCTCAGTAAATGCATATTCTATGAAAGTCTTGAAGTGCTGAAAAGAACATGATGCATAAAGCACAAGTTAAGGTAATAGGTATTTAGTTAGTCTAGAGAAAAACTATGAAAAATATGAAAATCTAATTCTGGTTCTTTTAAATGGTTTGTTGATGCTTTATATTAATGCAGTTTTCCTCACTGACTCTCCACTCAAGAATGTTTGAGACTCTTGCTATCTCTAACCCAGCTGTGCATTAAGGGCTCAATTTTCACTTTCCAGATAAGTTTGCAAGACTTGGATTGTTTCATCCAAGCTTTGAATCATTTACGTTTGGATATTTTCCTCACCATAAAATTATGATACAATAAAAAATCTTACAGGTATTTTCAAGTACAACATTACTTCTGAATTCTGCTTTTTTCATCCATCTATTGGTTTGCAGAGGACACTGTAGCTTCAACTTAATTAGGCTAAATAGCTCCAATGAAAATTAAGAGATAAACTGAATGGTCAGCATACAACTAAACAAAATTACAGTGTGATAGGTGAACGGTTGGCTGATGGGTTGAGTAAATGGTGTTCCACCAGGTTGGCAGCCTGTGACTAATGGGTTTCTCAAGGACACCATATTAAAACCTTTTTTTTTTTTTTTTTTTTTTTTTTTTAATGTTTCTGTATACAGATTGGATGTAGCACTACAAGTAATTTCGATCAAGTTTGCTGATTATATTGAATTGGGAGAATCTGTTGACTTTTCAGGGGGGGAGAGACCTTGCAGAAAGATCTGAAAAAATTAGAGAGCTGGGAAACCACCAACTGCGTTAAGTTTAGCCAAAGCAAGTGCTATATTCTGCACCTGGGAAGAGGCAGCCCTGGCTATACAGACTGGAGGATGAAACAATGGAGATCTGGGGGGCCAAACTGGAGGCCATACAAAGGAGAACTACTAAGATAGTTAATTGCCTAGAGAGGAAGATGTATGAGGAGAGGCTGAAGTATCTTGGTTAGATTTTAGGCAGAAATCCTTTACCCAGAGGGTGGTGAGGCACTGGAACAGGTTGCCTAGAGAAGTTGTGGATGGCAGTGCTCCATAGAGTTGTTCAAGGCCAGACTGGATGGGGCTCTGGGCAGCCTGCTCTACTCAGTGGCATCCCTGCAAAAAGCAGAGGAATTGAAACTAGGTGATCTTTGAGGTCCCTTCTAACCCAAACCATTCTATGATTCAATAATTCTATGATTCAGTGACTAAATTATTCTATGATTCAGTGATTCAATGATTTTATGATTTTGTTGTCCATGCAAGGATAAAGGGAAAGGGAAACCCCTGCTACTTTCCTTAGTATTTTGTTGTGGCTTTTCTATACTCATTTGTGCAGATGTGGCCTGCTGACAGAGGACAAGAACAGAGGACCAGAGGATGAATATTGTATGAAAAGTATATTTTCATCCACAAAGGCATATGTAACAATACCATAGGCCTATGGTACAAATTAATAGCAATTCCAAATATAGCTGGGCATCTTTGATTGCTGTTCAGTTTGGGATATAATGCTAGAGCTCATTAGTGAGTTTTTCTTCTTTACTCAACCAAGCAGTGGAATGCATTTTCCAATAGTGAATGATACCACTGTTTCATTAATGAATTTCACTGCATTGATCAATTGCTAAATTCAAATTTTGACATAGAAAATGAGAATCTTTGAGGGATTTGATCTCTTAAAATTCCTGCTGTTAAGAGAGAAAGTCTTTCCCTTCTCCCTATTATCCTGCTATACTCATCTGCCAGTTACTTGTTCACTCTCTCTTGTCCTGGAGATAGGAGATAAAAATTAATAGCTTGCAATAAATTTTCTCAACTAACAATTAAAAGGTGAAATTGTTTTCACTTGTGCAAGTGATTATTTATGGGTTTGGAGGGAGGAGTTCATAATACAAAATTCTCAGAAAAAGTCTGCATTATAGAATGTGAACAGAAAATATCTGACTTAGAAAGGACCTTGAAGAAGAGTGAGGTTCATCATTTACAGCTCCTTTTGTCAGGAGGAAGAGTGGAAAGAAGGAAAATTCAAGAACTCTGAATTGCTCTGGGACTTGTGACTTCTGAAGACTGTTAATAATAATAAACATTACGGCCTTGTATTGGATGATCAAATCTCCAAGATGGAGTTTCTGTCTTTTTCAGTTCACTGGGGTGTAACATCTAAGCAAATTTCTAAACAAAAACCCATGTTTGCTGTTTACAGGTTTTGAGAGACCTGCAGAATCTTTGCCTTAGTCTGACTTTTTACTGCCATTGTGGAGGTAATGCATAACATTCTTGTATCACTTATAATTTTGGGGCCTCGCTCCTCTCATAATTCTTCTTCATTCTTCAAAAAAAAACCCAACAACAACAAGAACAACAACAACAAAAAAACCCCACAACCACAATAACTCAAAACATTAAAACATTTGTACAATTATTAGTTTTTTATTTTTAGATTTTATTTTTAAAATGAGAAAAAAGAAATTTCAACCTTAAAAATGTCGGGCAGAGAGTGAACCTACAGTTTCAGAAAGTTAAAAATATGGTAAAAGATAAATTTGAATGGACATTCTGACATCTTGGAATAGAATTCTTTGTAGGTAATCTAACTTACTATTTTACTTACAAACAGATAACACTGGAATATTCAAAGTACTAGTACAGGTACTGTTTTTTTGTTTGGTTTCTTCTATGTGTGCTTGGATTCTGTAGGCTAGACAATTGTAACAGATAAATGATAAACCGATAAACGCGCACTGTGTAAAATGCACGTATTAATGTTGAAACTGATGTTCATTCCTTCTTTAAGTGAACAAAGTAATATTCTTCAAGTCAGATTTCTCTTTAATTTTGAAATGCTTCACTTTATCTCCATTACAAAGTTACTAACCAGAGCTCCCAGTACAAGTAAAAGTAAATCACTGAAGGAATTTGGTGAGTTACACATCTCCCCTGTCCACCTGTTCCAGTGGGCTGTCTCTGCTTTTATAGCAGAGAAATCTTGGCAGTGAAACACACATGTGAAAGCAATCTCATAATCATGAAATACAATTTCCTAAACATTTGCAACAATGTATGTTTACAGGTTTTTCTCTGAGATTCCTTGTTAATATATTCACCCAGCATTTGCTCAGGTGATGCTGGCTGAAGCTTTTAGGGGCACTGTTGATTGCTCCTCTGTGGTATCTTCTGCCTGACTTGTCTTGGAATGAGATGTGTGTTTTGCTATGCTCTGGTGTCTGTAGTTCAAGCACTCCCTTGTATTTAGTTAATGAGGGCAGACAAATCTTTCTGTAATATGCAGTACTTGTTTTCTCTTGAGTCATGTGCCTCACAGAGGCACCAGAATAGAATATTCCCCCAAATACAATTCAGTCAAAGAGAATTAAGAGAATCAAAATAGAAGTCAGTATTAGTACTCTGACTGCAAATCACAGAAAATATTGAATAGTAGAAAATAGTAAAAGCAGATTGCTGAAATGAGATCATACAATCGAGGTTTGCAGCGCACTTCATGTTTGTTGCTTCATAAGAAAATAAGATGAAGCTCCCTGAAGCGGAATTTTCAGAGGTACTTAACTGTGGTAGCTAAGCGACATTACAGTTAGTACATAATAAAATTAACTAAAACATTCAATTTTTCAAGTACTATCTAGTTCCCTGTTCTCCAGGATATGACAATTATGTAAGAGAACCTGAAAGGAATTCTCTCATGGCTTATGTTTCAGCATTTTATTCTGGTCCTTCATCCCCAGTTATATCAATGGGAGTTTGGCACTTGGGTGTTTTTGAAGATTCCATTAGGTTTGTCTCTGAATCTTCACATGATGAGATAATTTTAAAACCTGAATTGTAGGCCATATGGACCTCTGAGAGTTATATTAAAAATAACTATTTGGTTTTAATTGTTACGTTGCATTTTGATGTGTAAGAAATTGTTAATTTGCAGCTCATCCTAAATACAAACTGACATTTATTAAAATTTAAAAATTATAATAATGTTTTTTTTTTTTTTTTATTTTATTTTAAGATTCTTATATCTTTTATGTTGATTATGTTCCAGATAGTGTACTTGAAATATAGTACAGTTTTATTTACTTAGGGTGAATTTACCTTCTTGCAGTCTATGGTTGGATAAAAACTGAAGCTGTTGAACAGAAATTCTAATGAGGTTAAAGTTGCCAGTCTATATATAATTTTCAAATTTTTCTGTATGATCAGACTTAAAACATATCTGCTTTCTCCCTATTACAGGACTTCATCCCATCTGAGATGCACTGTAACAAAAGCTTTTGCTGCATAAGTAAATATGACTTTTAGGAAGTGTTATTCACTTATCCTAGATTTTATTCTTTGTGATAGTCTCTAACCAATAGTGAGAATATTTCATTCAGTGTTAAAGAATGATAGCTGACAAAGTTCTCTTAAATCCACCACTTACTCTTCAATTTGCCTTTACGTAGATAAAATATTTTTCTATAAGGAGATGTCATGCTTCTTTTTGGTAATGTATTTTATTAAATGTAAAGCAGCGAAGTTAAAGGTCTGGTTTAAACCAACAAAAGCAATGAAATTTTCCACTTTGTTAACTTACTCCATATGCTTAGTTAATGCCACACATAATAGAAAAGTTGGCAACTGCTATAAACCCATTGCATTACTTTTACTGCCAGTGAAATGGTTTGAAAAGATATACTGAAGTGTTGGAGCATTCCATTTTTTTTATTTTATTTTTTTCTGTTTAAGCAATATCATAATTTGTTTTAAAAAAAATTTAGCTACTTATTATACATGCTTGTTTTTATTACAACAATGCAGAAAATGAAAAATCTTGGTTTTGTGCCCTTTTTGAAGTCAGTGTCAAACCCAGTGGATTAAAAAAAAAAAAATAAATCAGGCTAACTTTAAATACAGACATGAAACAAAACCAAATCTATCTCCACACCTTTGTCTGTTTCTTATCTAAAGTCCACTCCTTGCACTTTGATTTACAGTTTAAGATTTTCTAAGGGCCTGTTTCTTTTAGATTAACTTTCTGTGATACTTAACACCATTTAGAGTGTATTTTTTATTTATTTTTTTTTTTCAGTTTGGTATCTCTTTTTCTTCTTTTCATATGCTATTTCATACCTTCTTCTTTCTTTTTTGATACCTAATTCCTGTTCTCTTTCTCATGCCTTTATTCCCTCAGTTTTATTTTTCCCTTTTCAGCTTGAATAACATTTACCTTCTGATAAACTCTTAATGTTCTTCATAGTTCTTTTCCTAGAGGCAGTCTTTCTATCAGCTCACTTTCACCAGCTAAGAAGTTTCCTGCTATGTCCAATGGATGAGATATGCACACTGCAAGGGTGATTTACTCTATGCTTCTGGTGAATACGCTGTGAAGACTCTCTTACTCACTGCCTGATTAGTGAAAATACCCAAACAGATGTCTAATTTTCCAAAGGCCAGAAGTGAAAAATATTTTTCTAATTTGTTAAAGAAAACTTTGAAGTTCAAACTGGTAAAACAGAAGGTATTCCTTCAGGTGTTTCTGACATACTTTTCTAACATTACCCTACTCTCTAGCAAGCTGAGACTCTTTGCTGTAGGCTCTGTAGGTCTGTGACCATGTGGTCTTTAATTTCTGTGTTGGTAATACCTAGTCAGTGATCAGAACATCTTTTTCAGAAATGACTGCTAATTTTTATCAAACTGTCACAGGTTACCCTAAAATCTACCTGCACCCATGAAAGGGGGCAGTCGGCCCGCAGGCCGCTGGCCCAGAAGGAAAAGGAAAAAAACAGGGAAAAGGAAATAAATACAGCAGCAATGATCTAAGGAGGCACACTTATTTACTAAATACTATATCAGAATACAGAATAACACAATATAATACAATATAATTGGAATTAAAGCTAACGAATCAAGTAAAATAAGAGAGAGTGAGTCCCGAAACCGAGAGGCCTACTGTAACTCTAGGCGAAACGGCTGGAACGCTCCCACACGGCTCTCCCCCTGGCTGGCAGGATCCAAGAGAGCGAGTCCAGCACTGAAGTGAGATTATATAGTCCTGGTCATATGACTGACTGTGGTGTTCCCTGGGACATTCAGTCTTCCTTCTGTGAGCAGCAGATTCGTCAAAATTATCTATGCTTAACATGATGTTATGATGTGGAATACTGATAGCAAAATTACAAAATTGCAAAACCATGACACAAACTTATGCTTATACCTAGTGACATAAGTTTTGGATAACACAAAGGAAAACAACTCAACAACAAATAATAAACAAAAGTCACACCTCACTGTAATCCTTGTAAATATCAGTTATTTCTGACATGAAATTAACTCTCTTCCATGAAATTAACTCATTTTGTATTTTGTTTTTGACTCTGATCTAGGAATAAAAATCATTAATCAATAACTAAAATAATTCCACCACCAAATTTTACTTAAAGGTAGACTAGTATAAAACTGAATGACAGTTTGATTTCAACATTATCTTCGTGTTATTTGTTGTTGTTCTGTTTTCTTATTGAAGCAAGAAAAGCCAGGCTGCTTGACACTGCTTTATGGCATGGCAGCAGGAAGCAGGGGGCAGAGTCAGAACAACTGACTTAAATTATGCAAAAGGTTATTCCATACCATGTAACATCAAGGAAAAGGCTATAAAGCTGCAAAGAGTTTCTGGGTGTCACTGAGCGGGTGGTGAGACCTTGCATTCCCAGTGGGCTGTTGGTTGGCTTGCAGCTGTATTGTTAGCTGGGCACTGGTTACCCGGTGGCAGTAATTGCATTGCATCTATAAATGTAGATTTTATAGAATGGCATTTTGCTTCCATTTTACTGTTTGTTTTTTGTTTTTGTTTTTTTTTTCTTAGTAACTGTTTTTTGTTTGTTTGTTTTTTATTTCCTCAACCTGAGTTCTATTTTGTTCCTAGTTCTCTCTCTCATCCCACTTGCTGGGGACATGAGTAAAAGGATGTGTGATGTACACTGGCCTACCAGGTTAAATCATAACATAGACCTAACTGAGTGACTGTTATGTAAACAGTCATATGATGGCTTGGGTTGGAAGGAACCTCAAAAATCATCTTCCACTAAATCCCCTGCCATGGGCAGATTTGTCACCTACTTTTCATGCTGCCCGGGTTACTACTCAACCTGGCCTTGAATATCTCCAGGGATGGGACATCCACAACTTCCCTAATTAGATTGTTCCAGTACCTCTATGTAAATAACTTCCTCCTGATTTGTAATTTAAATCTACACTCTTTAAGTCCTTGTCTTAAAAAGTCATTCTTCCTCCTGTTCATAAGCTCCCTTTTAGTACTAGAAGGCTACGGTGAGTTCTCCTCTGAACCTTCTCTTCTCCAGGCAGAAAAAACCCAGTTCCCTCAATATTTCTTCACAGGAGAGGTGCTCCAGCTCTCTGATCACCTTAGCGCTCCTTCTCTGGACCCATTCAAACAGCTCTACATCTTTCTCATGCTGGGGGACCCAGACCTGAACATAGTACTCCAGATAGGTTCTCCCAAAAACAGAGAGAAGGGGTATAATCACTCCCCTCTCCTTGTTGGCTACCACTTCTTTGATGCAGCCCAGGATACATTTGGTCTTCTTGGTTGGAAGTGCACACTGCTAGCTCATGACAAGCTTTTCATCTGACATTATCCTGAAGTCCTTCTCCATGGGGCGAGACTGTCTTCATACATACCTGAAACTGACCTGACCCAACTGCAGCATCTTGCACGGGACCAGACTTCAGCAGGTACCGTGTTTTATGGGAAAGCCCCATGAAGATGCCTTGAAAATCTTTGATGTTAATGGCAGTAGGATTTTGTGCTTTTTCAACTGAATCCCCATCAAAAGTGAGTTTCAGTTTCAGATCATATGTGCTCTTAAATGCCTCCAGTTTGATCAGGTATCAAAGCTTCTGGTATGATAAATGGATATTTAGTCAATCAAAATGTTAATAAACATCAGCACAACTAACTGATCAGTAGATAACTATGTTAGAATTAGCCAAACTATGCTTTCAGCACTTTCTGACTGTATTTACTAGATGACCACTGATAACTGGAATCTTAATACTAGCACCTTTCTTCTGCATCATGCTGTAGGGAAAATAATGAGTAAAAAAGAAAGAAATAGACAAAAGCTATATAGAAATAGTGAAAATCACAAAAACATAAAGCAAAATAAATAAATCACACCAACTCTTGCTCATTCAGTCGCAGAGCTGGAGAATCAGAGGTTATCTTAAAAAACTATAATAATATGATTTTTCTTATTATTATTTTTATATTCTTCCCCAAGCATCAACAGCTGGCATGAGATATGACACTGGATTAGATGATATTTTTCTATTCCACCACAGTAATTGTATGTTCTTAGATGTGGCTGACTACAGATACAACAGAGTCTTTAATAAAATATATAAATATATATTTGTAAATGATATCAATTCTTAAACCCCAACAAAAAAAATCTATACCAAAGAGAAAAACAAAACAAAATCAAAATTACAACAATAAATGACATCAGATTTTAATAAGTAGTATATTAACAATAATATAAGATAATATAAATAATATAAGGGACTAATATCTGCCCTGTCTTATATATAATAAAGCAATAGTAGATCCTAGGGTGACTCCTAGAGCTTGTCATCAGGTCAAAGAAGGAATTATTTTAGAACACATGATGCACTAGAGGAATATGGTTTGCTTTCATGCTGTCAAAAACCCTTCAAATCCATTATCTATCAGTGAAATATTTTCAGTGTCAGAAGTAGGAAAATAAAAACTGCCATAAGATAGCATATGAAATAGTGAAGCATTAATCTGATAGTAAAATTTTTAGGAAAAAAAAAAAAAAAATAGGATATACACCATAGTGAAATAATGTGAAATAAATATTTTAGATTTAACAGTCTGTCTGGATACTAAGATATTGATACTGAGGCCTCCCTAGGACAAAAATTCCTGCTGGGGAAACTTCTGTTAATACTTTTGTGACTTCCTTCCAGCTATTCCATTTTGGCAGAAGCTTGAAACAATTTCTGAATGCCACTCCTTGAATCAATGGAAAGGTGCCACAAGCATGTTTACAGAATGTACTCTTGTACATTCTCTTGGTTTCAATCATGTGGTGTGATAAATACAATACCTGCCATATGGAGTCTGGATACCACAGGAAATTTAACTCATTAGCCATATCTCCATTTGTGATTTGATTTAATATGCACATACGTTCTGCATATTACTGCAGTTGTAACTAAAAGTAGGACACTTAAAGTCTGTACTTACTCTACAGTATCCTGCAAGAAAGTTCCTCCCTCCAGCTGAGCAAGTTGGAGTTCCAATAACACTGTAACAGCTGGAAATAACTCTTTGCAATAAATCATGGCTATTTCATAATGCATCATAGTGAAATGTGTTCATTTTTTATTTTTATTTTTTAATTATTTTATTTTATTTTGTTTTTCAAAGCAAATTCTTGCTACAATTGACATAGCAATATTTTGCTCTAATAACTAAGAACAAAAAAATGTAAACAGCTGTGCTGAAGCAAAGTCATATACAGACGAGTTTTTAAACTGCTCCTTTTATGGTAATAGAGTCTTTAGCCTCACTTTGTGTATGATGGGGTGCTACATTTTTTGATGTCTTTGAATTTTGCTTTGGCTGCATAGGCAGATTAGAGCATGACGTAACTGTTCAGTTGTACACTATCATTAGTTCTAAAATTACAGTTGTTTCAAAGAAGCCTCATTTAGGTTTTTGTTGTTGTTGTTTGTTTTTTTAAATTTTACTTGGCTGTATATTAGAAAAAGAAAAAAGGTTGTTAAGTCTGATTATCATACATTTAATGTTGCTATTCTAAAAATATTTGCATCTTTATAAATTAAAATATTTAATAAATGAACTTCCAAAACTACTTTTATTAAGGAACGCTTCCAAGAAATTGCAGGAAACAAAATCTAGTGTAATGTTAATTATCTGTATTTTTATAGTAGTAAAGATAACCTTTGCCTGAAATAGGAGCAATTTCAAGTTGTCTTGACTTTTCTTCCTACACACCCTTATGGTCCTGACAGACTTTCTCCTCCACCTTGTCACATTAATTTCAGTCTTATGGATATATGAAACTAGGCTACATACACTTTAATGACAAAGGAAGTCTTAGCAATTTCTTGACCACCGAAAAGGCATATATATAATAGAAAAAGTTCAAACAGCACAAAATATCATACCATTAATAAGCAGCATTGTTGTACTGGTGTAATCAAATTTGCAGAAAATTTTTAGGTTAAAAAGGAAGGAATTTTTTCTTTCTCAGAGAGTGGTTAGGCACTGGAATAGCCTGCCCATGGAAGTGGTGGAGTCACCGTCACTGGCAGTGTTCAAGAAGCATCTGGATAGGGAGCTAGGAGATAAGGTTTAGGGGTTTTCTGTAGGTATGGTAAAGGGAGGGCAGTTAGACTAGATGATCTTACAGGTCCTTTCCAACCTTGTGATTCTATGATTCTATGAAAAAAAAAAAAGGTTGTTTTGAGGAAACAGATCAGGAAAAAAGTCACTGTTGCAATGATTGAATGGAGAATCCCTCTCCTCTCCTCTCCTCTCCTCTCCTCTCCTCTCCTCTCCTCTCCTCTCCTCTCCTCTCCTCTCCTCTCCTCTCCTCTCCTCTCCTCTCCTCTCCTCTCCTCTCCTCTCCTCTCCTCTCCTCTCCTCTCCTCTCCTCTCCTCTCCTCTCCTCTCCTCTCCTCTCCTCTCCTCCCCTCTTTTTTTTCTTTTTCTTTTTCTTTTTCTTTTTCTTTTTCTTTTTTCCTTTTCTTTTTCTTTTTCCTTTTCTTTTTCTTTTTCTTTTTCTTTTTCTTTTTCTTTTTCTTTTTCTTTTTCTTTTTCTTTTTCTTTTTCTTTTTCTTTTTCTTTTTCTTTTTCTTTTTCTTTTTCTTTTTCTTTTTCTTTTTCTTTTTCTTTTTCTTTTTCTTTTTCTTTTTCTTTTCCTTTCACTTCCTGGTCTTGTGAAATATGGGAGGACATTTTTAAGCTATGCAAGTGCTTATGATGACAGTATGAGTAATGTAAAAAATAAGCAGGTCACTATAATAAAGCTCATACTAAACTGAATGTTAAGTATCATTTCACATTTTAATAAAATACTTCTGTAGATGTCAACACTATTAAGGTAGTGGATGGTGATAGCAGCAGTGGGTCACCTCCACTGGTGCAAATTTTTATGATTGCAAAATGCAGGCTCTTGTTCATTGCTGGCAAAAATGCATAACAAATGGTGATGACTATGTTGAAAGATGCTTTGTAAATGAGCATTTGTTGTATTAAATAGTGTTATTGTGCTCTCCATAACTTATAGTTTCCACAGAAATCAAAGAATCTTAGAATCATAGAATGGTTTTGGTTAGGACATTTAAGATCATCTAGTTCCAAATCATCTGCTACAGATAGGGACACCTTCCACTAGACCGGGTTGCTTAAAGCCCCATCCAGCCTGGCCTTGAATCCTTCCTGGCAGGAGGCATCCACAGCCTCCCTGGGCAACCTGTTTCAGTATCTCACCATCCTCACAGAAAGTAATTTCTTTCTAAAATCTAGTCTAAATCAACCATCTTTCAGTTTAAAGCCATTTCTCCATGCCCAGTCGTTGCATGCCTTTATAAAAGGATCTAAGCTTTCCTGTAGGCTCTTTTCAATTACTGGAAGGCCACTATAAAGTTCCCCTGGGGCTCTCTCTTCTTTAGTCTGAAGAGCCCTAACTCACTCAGCCTGTCCTCATAGGGAAGTTGCTCCAGTCCTGTCATCATCTTCACGGGCCTCCTGTGGACCTCCTACAAAACTCAATGTCCTTCTTGTGCTGGTGACTCCAGAACTGAAGGCAGTACTCCAGGTGAGGTCTCATGAGAGCAGAGTAGAGGGGCAGAATCACCTCACTTGACCTGCTGGTCATACTTGTCTTGATGTAACCCAGGATACGATTGGTCTTCTGGGCTAGAGGCACACAGTTCTGGCTTATGTTGAATCGTTAATCAACAGACAACCCCAAATCCTTCTCCTCAGGGCTGCTCTCAAGCCATTCTCTGTCAAACCTGCATATGTGCTTGGGATTGCCCCAACCTAGATGCAGGACCTTGCACTTGTCCTTGATGAACTCCATGACGTTGGCATAGGCTCACATCTCAAGCCTGTCCAGATCCCTCTGGATAGCACCCCTTTCCTCTAGCAGGTCAATTGTACCTCTCAACTTGGTGTTGCTGCAAAGTTCCTGAGGGTGCACTTGATCCCACTGTCCATGTGTCCTAGAAAGATATTAAATAAAACCAGTCCCAGCACTGATCCCTGAGGAACTGGTCTCCACTTGGAAACTGAACCATTGACCGCAAGTCCTTGAGTATGGCCATCCAGCCAGTTCCTTATGTAGAGAGTGATCAAGCCATCAAATCAATTGTTCTCCAATTTTGCTACCAGGATGTCATGCAGGACTGTGTCAGGTGCTTTGTAGAAGTCCAGAAATAAATTGGAGGCACTACTTTTGGAGCAACAAATATATATGTTCAGATATAAATATATGGCATATTGAATGTTAAATTGCAATATAGTTCATTTATATTTGCATTTAGTTTATTTCAGTGAATAACATTCTTTTCATTGATTTATTTTTCTTTTCTTTTATTTTTATTTTTATTTTCTTTTATTTTATTTATTTATTTTTATTTCTAAGGAAGTCCCTTAAGTAGTAAATTTCATCTCAATTTACAAATTCTAACTTTGAAAAGAGTTCAAGTCCAGTCAGTTACAATTGATTTCCAGGTGCCTGAAAATTACGCTCCTTTGTAATTTTGCATAAAGTTCTTACTTAAGTTATGACACTATGATAGCAAAGAAAGTAATAAAATAGGGCTACAAAAAATAAAATAAAATAAAATAAAATAAAATAAAATAAAATAAAATAAAATAAAATAAAATAAAATAAATCTCCTATATTCCTGTTTTTTGGTTTTTGGTTTTTTACATTTCTGTCCTCGTATCAATGTTACCAACATTATCTTCACATCAGTATGATTGCATATGGAGGTAAAAACTAATTTACTAATTCACAGTTTGGCTTAATCAGTTTCACATTAGACAGAAACAACAAAATGTTTCTGGACATTAAATATGCCTAAATCCTGGAAGCATTTTTGTGAAGACTATATCTTTATTTAAAAGACCATTATTCCTCTCTTGTCAAACATATATTGTTATAATTCAAGTATCCTAATGAAGAAATAATGATGAAAAAAAGGCTTTTAGACAACTTGTAGTATAGCTACATAATGCAGATAATTTTTGTACTTTTTTTTTTGTCAAAGAATCCTCAATTTTTCCCTATCTTAACTTCTACAAACACAAATGACTGATCTCTTTCCATATTCTCTGCAATGACATTTGCAGTAAATTTAATTTATAATATTGTACCAAGTATCCAATGCCGCACTGTCATTGAGATTATTGAAATGATAGTTTTGCTAGATAATCTATCAATCCAAACTGCAGGACTTGGACCAATCTCGTCTATATTAAAATTACCTTCCCTGTAAGAAAGACATAATTCTTTTCCTTTCTTTCACAACTTTGCCTTCTGTTTTGAGTTTTATGAATAATTGCTTTCTACTGATCAAAACCAAATTCTAATATACTACACACATGGTCATTGATCACCATAAGAACTAATGTATAAATAAAAATATGTTTATGTTTCAAACTAAAACTGACATCTCTATAATAGGACCTCATACACACAGGCTAGTACTTACTATACCATATCCAGAAAATGTGATTGCTCAGTTTCTGTGAGATTTTTTTTTTTTTTTCCCAGAAAACATATGGACTCAACACTAGTAAAATGTAGACATAGTAGTTTATATTTTCTGTGTAAAATAAAATAAAATAATATATCTACAGATATATTTGATAACTAAATTAGCAGCACTCTATTTTTAGACCATCACTGACTAGCAATAAGGTCTTCTTCCTCAAGCTAGCACACTGTATATGAAACTGTTTCTAAGATTAGATCATTTTCATTGAATTCTATAAGTACATCTGTTATAAGCCTTTTCTCAAATAAAAATAGCTACATAAAAAAAAATCTGATTTAAAAAAATGCATCGTGATATAAATGTCACTTGAAAAGTGGATATAACTTTGTCACCTGTAGCCTCTGAAACCTCCACTCCAATACACTAAACACTCTCCGAGAATAGTTGAGTTGAGTCAATTAATTTTCCAGAAGAATTTATGTGCTTGAATGCATTCTGAGGTGTGGATCTATCCCAGTCTCCTTACTCTCCCTTTTATATTCATTTTATCTTTCAGAAGTTGTCCACGATGTTAAACATTTCCTTAGACAATGTCAGGTAAGCTTTCCCCTTTCATTTCAGAAAGAAAAAAAAAAAATAAAATAAAAATAAAAATTAAATGGAGTTCAGTGGTGCAAGCTACAGCCTGTGCAGAAAAAAGGAGTTTCAGTGTCCTTCCTTCCTGAGACCTGAAGCCTATGGACTTCTTCATTCTGTTTTACTTTGATTCTCTCCTCCTACCTCACACTTCACAAAGAAATAAGAAAATGCACAGAAGTCAATAAAAGTCTTCCTGTTGACATCTCAAAGGTTCAAAGGTTTGGATCTATCTTTGACAACATATCTTTTTTTGTTTGTTTGTTTGTTTGTTTTTCTTGAGTTCCTGTCTGTCTTCTTGGACTTTTTTTACATGCCCTTCTGCAAAGCAGAAGATGATTTTTCGCTGCTCTACTCTTGTACAATTTATTATGAAAGGAAGGAGAAGGGATCTCAAAAATTAATTATAACTTTCCACTCAGAAGAAGTGTTTTGTTCCTTTTTTTATCCACAAAGTAGTCTTGTGCCATGTCAATTCTAATTCATTTCCATTCTTTCCATCTTCTTAGCAGAACTTTTGTAGTGTCCAAAGTACATCAACCAGGTGTAAAATAATTTGAGTCCTAGCTCAGAATATCTCAAAAACAGCTTAAATTTAATTTAGGGGGAAAAAAAACAAAACAAAAAAAAACTGAGGGGTTCTCCTAAGCTCTGCCAGGATGAACGTCACTGTGATAATAACACTTGCCTTCTCACATACTGACATTGCCCGTCCGGCATCTGCCTCCTGGTAAAAAAGATACCAAGTTCATTCCTTCATTCCTCCACTGAAGGAGGCACAGTACACATCGGCTCCATCAGAAGAGTTAAAACTTCAGGCAACATGATACAGAAGCTGTTTTACTTTAAAAAGGCCACCACTATTCTGTGTTGGATAAAAGTATGAAAGTTGTTTCAGCACATGAGTTAGTACCAGACCTTCAGGGAGAAGTGGTCCTGATTGTGATTATCACCTAGCTTGGTCCTGACTGTGTGTTATAGCTGAAAATCACAGTCTATATTCCTTCATAACTGGAGCACAAAGACTTTAAAGGTTACTGTGTGTGTGCTCACTTTCAAGCATAATTGGATCCATGTTATATCAGACAAGTTCACTTCAAAAAAAAAGTTAATCTGAATAGCAGACTTCCTTATCAAACAGCCCATGTGGTGTATAATTTGCCCTGCATCGAGGGCTTGAATTAGTTGCTAAATATAAATATCAGTCCCCTTTAAGCTGCCATAGTGCATGCCCTCTTGGCCTTTCATTCTCCATCCATAGAGGCAAAGTTTATTTCATTTTTACGGTCCCTGATATTGGGTACTATAGATTTCTCAAATCACACTGGAAGCCTATGTGTGGGGAACTGAGCAAAGATCTGGATGATCAGCAAAGACCACAGTCCTTACTTGTGACAACATACTGGAACAAATGCTAAATGTTTTTGTGTCTTGTCTTAAATATATATAACATTGTGAAGAACTCAGAGCACATTTAACTACTAATTTAACTAAGCAAAGTTTAATTACATATTAGCAAGATACCTATATTTAATTGCTTAGTAATGAATCACAGAATCATAGGTTGAAATTAACCATAACGATCATCTAGTTTTAACCCCCCCACACCATATGCAGCCTTGAATGCCTACAGGGATGGAGCATCCACAACTTCCCTGGACAACCTGTTCCAGTGTGCCACCACCCTCTGTGTGGAAAACTTTCTCCCAATCTCTAAACTAAAATTCCCCTGTCTTAAGTAAGTATATCAACATAATACTGTGGGAATCTTCAAAATATTGAGTATTCTTAAATGCCCTTGCATACATCTTTTTAGTAAGCCATACACCATTATCTTTTGTAAAATACAAGCATATGTTCAATTTTCAATTATTTAATTATCTACAGTAATGAATTCATTAAGCATCCACTGTTTGTCTCAAATAATGTTCCACACAATCATCAAATATAGTAAATAAAATGAATTATTGAAAGTCATGAAAAATCAAATTATTACACTATTCCTAAGTCCATTTTGATTCCCAAACAATCCCCACTCAGAAACAGATACCTAATTGTAGTTTAGCTGTATTGTACCTTAATGTAAAGGCATACATGGGGTATGGGACCACATTCCATGACAGAAAGGCTCTAGAGACATGTTTGATCATACTTTGTGATGCATAAAATATGTCATAGCTGTACGATAAAAGATATCAGCAATCAGGTAAGGCTGTCATTTGCCCTTGCTGGATTATATTGGAAAAACACAATGATTCTGCCTTGTACTTGTGTGAGTTTATTGCTCAAGAAAACACAACCTATTTAATCTGTGCACACATTACCATACTCCTGCTCTATTTCAAAATACAGTAGTCATAAAATAAACATGCTAAAGAGAATAGATCTGGTTGATATTTTGTTTCAATATACACCCATTTCATACCTTATAAGTTGTGAATATGTTAAGTACTGGTCTACATTAAAGCTAGGTTCTACAAAAGGACTACATATTTCTCTAGGGACTGGTTTCTTTCATTTGATTTCTGTTATGCACACATCTTATTTTAGTTCAAAATCTAAGCCTGTGTCACAAATAATATGTGTAACAAAGGAACAACAGTAATAAAAGTAGACCAAAATGTATAAAGACATATTATATTTCCCATCACCCTGCAGATCTTAAAAAATTCATCCATTAAAGCATCCACATTATTAACATATTCACCTAAACATACAGAAAGTATAACTGTAAGAGTCTTTGTAGAATGTAATGGGTTTTTTTTTGTCCCCTATGTTTATCCACTAGGAAGAACATTTATCAAAAATTTGTACCTCCTTATTTATTAGGTAGAGAGAGAATTTCATGCTTATCAGTACAAAAATTGCCTATTAAAATAACTTTAGAGACAGATCTTAGTAAAGTGTTTATTAAATATAGAATTGACATAAACATATATATATAGTATTTTAGTATGAAAGATGTAGGAAACATAGAAATGTGTTGATCCGTGCTTTATAATAGTTAGTTACTATATTGTAATATTTACTAAAATGTATAGATAAATACATTAATCTTCTAGGTTAATGCATTTAGAGTAAGGAGTCTAGTGTGGATTATTTGAGATATTACTTGGGGCTTTTGGTCCTTAACATTACCCTAACTTGCAAAAGGAAACACTCTTCTCAGTAGTTAAAAACGTCACAAGAAGAATAGAAATGAGAGATAAAGAATATCATAAATGTAAGGTTATTCAAATTGGCCTGAAATGATACACATGCTGAAGAATAACAATCACAACTTCCAAGGCCATTAGAATCAATTTTACCTGTTGTGTAAATATCTTGGGATTTTCAAAAACATTAGAAACTTATATAGACCTATCTTTATGTCAGTTTTAGCAGTAGTTATTTGGAAAGAAAATGAAAGTCATTATTTTTTTAATTGAGTTTGAATAAACACTTTTCACAGAGAATTAGCATACAACACAACAGACAAAATCGATTAAGGGTTGCCATCTGGCTGAAGTCTAAAAAAGTTGCTGCCATATGTTTTGACCAAGACTGCAAAATAAACTGTTTTATACTGTCACTACCTCCAGTTCTGTTTTATAAATTGCATTCCGTTTTATTATATATATGAGAAAGATTAGGAAAGGTTTCATCTATGACTGGCCACTTAATTGGGAAACAGACGCCATATAAAATTTTAAAACAGACACAGGGTGAATGGGGCTCAGTTTGAAAGCTATTTGACAGCTGTAAGTAAAAAGAGTGCAAGAATTGCTATAAATTTCTTATTAGGCAGACCTTTAATTTTTAAACAGTAGTATTTAAAATGTTCTTAAATATTCAACAATTGTAGTTTATCTTTTGCAATAATTACAGAAGAAAACAACATGAAATTCACTGGGCTGGGTAAGAATGATCATGAAATTAATGGGTAATATTAAAGAGTGGTGAAAGAGAAGAGAAAGGAAAGGAAAGGAAAGGAAAGGAAAGGAAAGGAAAGGAAAGGAAAGGAAAGGAAAGGAAAGGAAAGGAAAGGAAAGGAAAGGAAAGGAAAGGAAAGGAAAGGAAAGGAAAGGAAAGGAAAGGAAAGGAAAGGAAAGGAAAGGAAAGGAAAGGAAAGGAAAGGAAAGGAGAAAGGAAAGAAGAAAGAGAAGGGAAGGGAAGAGAAGGAAAAAGAAAAAGAGGAAAGGAAAAGAGAAGAAAAGAAAAGAAAGAAAAGAAAAGAAAAAAAAAAGAAAAAAGAAAAAAAAAAAAAAAACATCAGCCAACATCTTTTTCTTAAAAGGATTCAGTTTCATAAAGAATAGATTTAAAAAATCAGTATATATGTATGTTGCTGTTGGAAAAATAACATATCAGGTTCAAATGAAATTTAGGAATGTTAATCTCTTTTGCAGCTGCTATTTTTGTTTTATGGTATTTTTACAGCTGTTTTTAATTTCTTTTAAGAAATACTAAACCTTTCAGAGTATTCCCAAGTGAAACACCATGGTACAGATAATTGGTTTCATTGCAATTCAGATTATGAACATCATTTTTCAGTTGTTACATTCAAACTATATACACAGCTAAATCTGTAAGCCATTTTCTTTATTTCAGCTACTATCAAAAAGGGAGAAAATAGCTTAAAACATCACAAACCCTTAAAGTCTTTGTAAGGACCTGTGATATTTGAAAATATTTACTCACTTATGAAGAATATTCATGATAAATTGAAAACTATTTTCAAGCATATTTATGCTTATATGATATATACAGGAACAAATCAATTATTGCTGGGCTAAGGCATTATAAATTGACACCTCCGTGCACCAGATAAGCCCTTGTACCCTAAAGAGGTCCATTCAACAGGTTTATGTGTAAAGAACAATTTAATTTGGTTCAAATTAATTTCATAGTATATATGACCAAAGATCGGTTAATAATATCTCTAACATCAACTCACTCCTGTGCTCTGTGTGCACCATCCTCAAGTTTTCTATCAGAACTCCTGTTAAAAAAGGGAAAGCAGACTAATTTTTACTCTGCTCTGGTCCCCTCCCCTGGGCCTCTAATTAATATGGGGCACTAAGTACTAAGAAACACCTGGATATTTCTTTTTATTCTTGTGTTCAGCATTCTTGTGTTACACATTTTATTTACTACAGAGCATCTAAGCCCTAAAGCAAATAACATTTTATTTTTCTTCATAGTCATCTATCTGTGTCATCACTGTAATATGAGAGTGCTTCATAAGAAATAATGAATTTATTCTCAGAACACTTCAGTAAAATTCTTGAATGAATATTTACAATGACAGAATTGAGCTCGGTAGTAATGTTTCAAGTGAAGAAAAAGTAGGTGCAGAATCCAGACAGTGTGGTCTTAATCCATGGCCTCTGTCGCATCACAATTCACTTTCAAGAGGACCCTAGCTCATTCAGACTGTTCATAGTCTGCTTCATGGTCTACACAGTGAACCTCTTCCCACTGTGTATTTGCATGGTTTGGATTTGGTCTGAAAATAAATGGGTGACAAAAGTCTAAAATATAAATGATTGAAGCATGTACAGACTGGGAAACAGAGTTCATTCTGCATTTGTAAGTTTAGCACAATTTCCTGACTTGAATTGATTCTCATTGTTCCATATTTCACTTAACTCTGAGGGTAGGGAGTAGCAAATATACTGAAAATCTTTTGAAGACAAATTGAAAAATACCAAAATTCCAAAATATTTTACTGGCTGGTAAACATTAGAATTTTTGGTTCATTGTAATTTTTATGCATTTGGCTTTATATATGCATATATATAATTAGTGAGATAGAAAGTGTTATTCAGTGTATACGTTTCAAATATCACTTTCTTGCATTTGCATTCCACCTACTGTACACACAAATAAATAAATAAATAAATAATAAAAAATTAAAAAAAAAAAAAGAGAGAGAGAGAAACAGTATGACAGCTTTGGACTGTTTTACCCTCAGTGGACTTGCACCTAGTCAGAATTCCCAGTGTGTTTTTGCTGAGCTACACACACATGAAGAGAACCACAAAGAATTTAAAGCAGACAGTTATGACATCAATTACAGAATTCACCATGAATTCATGTAAACTCTTGCCCCAGCTCACACATCAACACCAATTTTACTTAGCCACTAAGATGCACACATGAGATTAAGACTACTTCATACATCAAATTTCATGTTTTTAAACAAATATCTTTTGTCACCTACAAGATTAAGGAACCTAATTCCAACTTATAGACAGTCAAGACAGGGTTTATTTACATAAAAGAATTACATCATACAAGAATGTCTATTTTGAAGTAGCCATTACAATTCAATTTCATTTATTTATGTTTGAGGTAGAGGACACAGAAACTATATGACCGGCATATTTGAAATTAGGATTTTACTTTTCCCAAGTTAGGTCTTCATTCTAAAATAAGCCATGCTATTATAAAACTAGTAAAATAAATATTCAACATTAAATTTCTCAGGAACCTGTGTTCTGAGAGACAATTTTATTGACTGCTATTCAGCATTTTCATTAATAATCTGGCAACACACTACATTTTGAATGGCAGATCTTACAGGCCATGCTAGAATTGCCAAAGTTCTAAGGATGTGGACACATTAGTTTTACTGAGTGGTATAGATTCCTTGTGTAATTGATGTAATTCAAACAGCAAACATTTTATAGCAGACAAATGTACAGTCATACATCTAGGAACAACAAAAGAAGTAAACTCATAGGACTGGAGGGTTACGTTTGGAATACAATGACAAGCTAAAAGATAAGAATAATGGTAAGTATCTTGTTGAACATGGGCTGCCTTTATGGTTTAGCATAGTGATTGTAGTGGGTATAGTTCCTGGTTGTATATAGGGAATAATGAGGGAAATGTTCAACCTTGTTTAGTGAGATAATGAAACAGGCCTGAACATACTCAAATGATCAAAGTCCTGTGAATCATCAGCTCTTAAAATAAAGAAAATATTTGGGCTGGGATATTTTCTTGCATATCCTTGGTGTCTTTGAGCATAACATTTTTTGAGAGCAAAAAAATTTGCATGCTAGATAGAAAGAGAAATTGAAATAAGTCATAGAATCATCATAGAATGGCCTGAGTTGAAAAGGACCTCAAAGACTTTCTAATTTCAACCTCTCTGCCACTGGCAGGATCACCAACCACTAGAGCAGACCACTGCCCAGAGCCACATCTAGCCTGACCAAGGGATGGGGGCATCCTTGGCCAACCTGTTCCAGTGCGTCACCACCCTCTGTGTGAAAAAAACTTCCTCCTGATATCCAATCTAAACCTCACTTGTCGTAGTTTAAAACCATTGCTCCACGTCCTATCACTATCCACCCTTGTACACAGTCATTCCCACTTCTGTTTATATGCTCCCTTCAAGTACTGGAAGGCCACAATGAGGTCTCCCCAGAGCGTTCTCTTCTCCAAGATAAAAATTAATTGCATAAAAGAATCATTGACTATTATAATGCAAGTAATCAAAATAGAACATGTAAATTTTTGACCATTAATGATAAACCTTTTAATCCTTGAAGGAAGTAACTTGTTATTCATATATTGTTTGATATTCTCCGATATCTATAGAAAATACTTCTGGATCAAGCTCCTGAATCAAACTTCTACAGATATATGAAATCTGTAAGTTGTCCAATGACTTTTAGGAAGGAGCTTTCTCTCTCCACTTAAAGACAGACAGATTCAATTTATAAGTCACACTTTATCAGGAAAAAATCACAAACGTTTCCACAGTTGTTAAAAGTAACACATCAGGTTATTATACCCAAAGATTACAGAGCATAGATATTGTGTTGTTGTTTTTTTCTTTCTCTCTGTCTGTTCACTTTGTGCTACTAACAGCTTTTGGCATATGGTATTTCACAATTTCTCTCACACGGGCAATCAGGTGGTGTTTCTTTTGTTGTATGAACATTTGACAAGGGAATAAGAGACAGAACACTCCCCTCCCCCAGAAACCATGAAAATGAAAAATAAATTATAGGAAAAAAAAAAAAAAAAAAAAAAAAAAAAGCTTGCAAAAATAACTCCTGTCGTCCAATATTTTAGCTGAATTTTAAAATGAAATAGATTGAAAGATATAGTGTCTTTTTAATCAAGCACTAAATACCTGTTCCATGCCTGAAATGGTTAAATGGAATTTTATCAAGCAATGTAATTATAATGTCAACAACAAATCTACCAGAGAAGTAGTAATGGTAAAAGATTTTATAGCTCAAACAAATAAATAAATAATAGAAAGTATAAACATTGTCCTAACTGTAAAGGACAAATGATATAGTCAGTGTAATATCATTAACACAATTATTTGGTAAATTAAATGTAACATAATGTCAAAGTAAATGGAAGAACAGAAGGAAAAATGTAACTGATGGACTAATAAACTTTATGACACTTGGTGACGGCAAGTCTCTGAAGTAAAAAATATACATAAAGAGTGTTTCAAAACATAACTTGCAAATTTATTGACTTTCACTGAAACAGTAGATAACCACTTCTCAGCTCAGAGCTAATCTTTTTTATCACATTCAGTGGAGGATGTAAAGAATAAATGTCAGAAAACCGGACTAATTCTCTTCAACCTATTTTTCTACTCCTTTCAAGCTGCAGGTTATGAGGAATCATGAAAGAACTTCTGCAAGCTATACTGTTTTCCTGAGTTCATAGTTAGTTTTATAGTACTTGGATATGTCTTTTTATTTATATACTACTTCAATTTCTGTTTAAGGAAGTAGAATTTACCAGCATTCTCTTCTGTGATTTCTAGGTATTTCAATGGAAATCAGATAAAGTACAGAAGTTGTATAGCTGCTTTAAACTAACATATCCTTGAAGAAATAATTTCAGCTTAAACATCTAAATTTAGCATCTTGCTACCTCGAGACACTGTCAGAATGGCTCAGATATCTTTTTATTCATGTTATCATTCAAATTTATACTTAAAGATTGCTCTTCCCATCATTTTTATGTCTTGAAGAAAGTATTTTCAAAGCACTTCTTCACGTAGTTATAAGTTATTACAATTAATACAATTGTAATTACAATTTAAGCAATAGATTTCTTCAGAAAAGTTAAAATTCTCCTTAATTCTTAACATAACTGTAGTTGCAACCTAGGAGAAAATACTTTCTGGTTCTTTAACTTGGTTTGCAGTTGGAAACAGCATTGTAGAAACATGCTGGTAGTGCTTGAGGATTCAAATCAGCAATCAGCCCTAATGGCAAGTTTCTGAATGCTGTGAAAGAAATTAGGGGTGTAGAAGGGTCATCTGTACCATCTTATTCCAAGTAGGCAATGTGCTTTGAAGGACTTAGTGCAGAGCAACTGCAAATAGGAGTAAATTTTGTATTGGTTTAATCCCATCTATCATACATTCTAAACAGCTTGCCTATTTCACAGTTTAGTCCACCCAAATTTATTTGACAAGTTCTTTCTGGATTTACCTGAGAAGGAATTAAATATAATTACTTTTTTTTTTTTTTTTTTTTTTTTTTTTTTTTTACTACATTTTTTTCATGACTAAAAATGATGACCATATTATAGAGTCATAAACAGAGTTTTAAAGAATGTGTATACAAAATTGACCACTTAAAATGAAGGAGCAAAGCAGATTAATATCTGTAAAGATTTCTGAATTCCTATATTTGTCTTTGCTTAAGTTTGTGGTATTCATTATTGTACTATGACTTCCTCTGATATGTTTTAATAGACTACAAAAGTGAGCAAAGTTTCCTCCTATGATCAAAAGATATCCATATCTAAGAAGAAATTCTAGTTTTACAGAGAAAGCAAATGTTCAGCTACTTAAGTAGTATGGAATATGATGCAAATTACTATATGTATATATTGAAAAAATAAAGTAATATCATGTTTCTTCAGTAAGACTAGACAAGTTGATCCTTTTTTTTTTTTTTTTTTTTTTATACTGATATTATCCCCAGACATTTGCTTACCAATCAAAATACATAACAATAATTCATTTAGAGAACATATTAATCTTTGTATACCTAGAAATCTTGCTTACTCTCCTTGTTGTTAAAAAGGAGTTAACAAATGTCAAGTAAATATCAGTTGCTTAGGCACCAAAATCTTTGATTATGATACGTATACTAAATACAAGAGATATTTCAGTTTTATTCAACTGCTTCTAGTCTGTAGAAGATTGGACAGTTGAGGAATCTGAACCATCTCTGTCTCTGCACTAAACATAGAGATAAAAGCTGTACTCAGAGCAAAACTTTGAGACTCTCTGCAGTCTCCTACAGAGCTCAGAAGAAAATGTATGCTACAACAGAATACTCCCTTAAGGGCACCATAAACATAAAATGTGTTATTCTGGTAGGGGCATTTTTTGCTCTAGTGAAGTGAAGCTTTTAAAATTAGTCAAGATGCACATGGTCATAATAGCATCACAAGGGGGGGAAAAAAATAACACTCTCTTCCTCAGTTGTTAAGCCCCACATCTCCAGTAAAGCTAAACTGAACAAAACTAACTCCATATTTTCAGAATTTTAAAAGAAATAATGTAACCTACAGGTGGTAACATTTTAAGAAAAGTGCATAGGCATGAATACCCCGGGTTCCAAAGTACATTGACAGGACAAAAAACAAGACCTAAGGGAAGAGGAGGTACATGCCTCTACTTAACACAAGACCTAGTGTCAATCTCTTCATCTATAGCAGGAGACGGTCCCTCCTAAGGCTAAGTGCCTTAGATTGAATATGCACACTTTAAAAGCAGTGCTCTCTGGGGAAAACTTCATGAGGAAGAAATAATGACTTCTTTTATTTTATTTTCAAGTAATATAAAAAGTTTGATTCAATATACAGATATTTTTTTTCCACTCCTCTTTGATCTTTGAAAAGCTCTGGGTAAACACATCTAACAGCTCTCAGCTGTGTTTGTTTAGCTTAGGTAGCTGGAATTTTATAACAGGCATTTGGAGGAACAATTGGATTTCTACTGTAATTGTTCTGAAAGAGATTAAACAGAGTCTTTTCAAGCTAAATAGGATCTCAAAGTAGAAATTTAACTCTTGTAAACTTGGATTGGACACAATCTCATAATCAGGACTAGTGATGACTTATTTTCGGTAGCAGATTCCAAATTCTGTGTTGATCACCAACAAAAATACAAACTAGTAATATACTCAGTTTTTAAAGCATATACTCTTATCTTTAAAATGACTAGCAGACTACAGAATTTCTTCCTGATCTTAGTTATATTTTATTTTATTTTATTCTATTCTATTTTATTTTATTTTTCTGATGGGTCAATAGTTTATATTTAAAGAAATCTACACAAGTAGCATTCACACACTAGGCTTTTGTAGTAACTCCACAGCTTTCTGGAATGCATCTGATAAAATATATAAAAATGAATATTTTAGTCAGGAATATATTCTGAAGGAGGAATCAGTTTCAGAAAGTCTTGGTTCTGAGATAGCAATATGGTGTATATGAGATCTGTATGCAGGAACATGCATAAAACAGATTGAAATATGTGATGTAGAAAGGTTTTTCTGGCAGTAGCTTGGAGTGCACTTGTAAATCATTTCCTCTTTTTAGCACTTAGTCAAGTGTATGAAATGTTGTTTTACCATCGTCTGTTGAGAAAATACACAAAGCACATGTACATATCCATGTAGAAATACATACACAGTGAAATATAAAACATTTATATGTAAACCCATATTACAAAAAATTTGTTTATATAAATTTATCTTTTCATATAGCCAGAAGTACATCCATGCAAACATATGAATATAATTGTATATTTATCAATTGAAATAGAAATAGCACACTACGTGTGTAGTTACACATATGTAGTTGTTACACAGTGAAAGTAATCCCTCCTTGTAATAAAAGCTGGTGATGAACTTTAAGATGGTGAAGATTTCCTCAGCCCCTCACCTGCTGTCCTGCTGTCATTTAAACTAAAGGACAAAGGGAGCACCTCCATGTGTAAGGATAAAAAAAAAAAAAAAAAAAAAAAGGAAGTGGCAACAGAAAATCTTCTGAGGCGGTAGAAACATGCTCTTTCTCCTTCAGAATAAATTATGTCATGTCTTTTATTAAAACCAAGTGTAGTGTAATAGATTTTTCAATGTATCTGAGTTTCCTATAAGTAGACTATTGTTAGGATGAAATGTTTGCACTGCTCATAACACTACCTTAGCACTAAAAGAACCAGACAGTTGTAATAGCAGATCCCTAGCTAAAGAATACAAAGTCAATCAAAAAATAATTAGAAAAAAAAATAATTAGAAGACCTATAAAAACATACTGTTGCTTCTCAAGGTAGAGAAATATTCTAAAGAGGAATGAAGGAAATGACAAAATAGGAAAAACAAAAACAAAAACAAAAACACAAAAAAAATGACACACCCTCACAGAGTTTAATTTGATGTGTAAGCTTCCTGTTTACATTTGCTCAAATTTAGTTTTGACATCATTTACTTGTTTTAACAACAGATCTAGGAAGTCCGAAAGTCTTAACTGAAACCTTGTTTCCAAGATACTTTAGAACACAAGGAACACTGAACTACTTCAAATACTCTGTGACAATGAGGACCGTTGAGAGAATGTGTTAAACTAAAACATATTCTATAAAATGGTACAGATCTCTTACCTTGACCGCATTTAGCTGGCATAGCAAAACCATATTCTAAAACATGTTTTTCTTCTAAGTTTTCCAACTGCTTGAACATAAGATTTGATCAGATGACCTCCAGAGATCATGTCCAAGGTCAGCTGTGATAGAGCAGGCTTCAACTGGAAGGATGGAAGAAATTTTAGCCTGAACTCTGTTGTTTCTGTCCATTATATCTCTCCCACTGGTGGAAGATAATGAATCATTCTGACTAATTCCTTCAAGAGGAAAAGAGTCACTGCTAAATTAGATTGAATTGTTCACATGTATATGGGAAGAGCAAAGAGAGAACAGGGACTGTTAGGGGTTGCTAAATCTGATAGAGTTGAGGTTGCTATAGATTTGCATCCCTAATTCCAGCAAGTCTGAGTGTGTATTCCCAAAACAGACACACATGTAGAGCACAAACATCTAGCCACATAGGTCAGCACAAACACTCAGCACTCACACAAAAACAAACAGTACCAGCAGGAATTATCCTGTTCCCTTTACTGTCTGATCAGGATGAAAGACTGTTGGTGGGAAATATATATACATAAGTATTACTTGAATCCCTCAGCAGCTGTGCTTAGATACACAGTCTACCCAGTAGCTACCTTGGGCCCCCTCTCCAGTGTCTGGCACCAGAATATGCAAGTTCTGAGGCTGCAGTCCCACTCCAGCTACTGGTACAAAAGCTTCTTGCACACAATGGATCCCACCAATAACTGTCCATAGACCAATATGACACAGTCACTTGTCCCTGGATCTCTTGCACTCTAGTTTCCTCACACACACACACACACACACAGAAACACAGAAATACATGCGTAAAGGAAGGCTTTCATTTCCACCCCTGACACTTTGGTCGCTTTGGCATTTGCCCTGATCCCTGTGGAAGTTAACCCCTTCAAATGCCTTAGCCTCAGAACCTGATGCAGTTCCCAGGGTTCTTTTTTCTCTCAGTAGCACTTTCAGCTTGATATTCACTAAGGATCACATACTGATGCATGAAATGTCACCATCTACAGCTGTTGACATCCAGACACAGATCCCTGTGGCCTGTGGTCCACACGCACTGAATAGAGAGACTTCTAACTGCCTGCTTTTTCATTGGCAAACAACTATTGTCTCCCACTTTCTCTGCCCTTGGTAATTTCCCTCAGTGTCTCATATTAAGGTCAGTACAGCCTTCCAGCTGACTGATGGAGCTGGACATCCCTCTGGCCCATATCACAGAGGTTTTCTCAGGAGCAGGGTCAGGCAGATGCTCTCCTCTGCCTTGGTTGCTACAATTTTCCCTGTGCCCGTGTGCTTGTGGAAATGGGCTTTTGGTTGGCTGATGGATCCTGTGATGGGTCTTGAAGTAGCCTGATAATGTATTATTTGCCCCCCACCCAAGCTACTAATGCTTCCTTGTGTTCATTTGCAGATTAGTCTTTTTTATCACAAAACCAAAAAATTCAGAATGCAATGCAAGGAGTAATGCTGTATCTTCCCCTTGCATCCTCCAAGATCATGATATCACCATCAGTTTCATCAAGATATACATTTAAGCAACAGGATTTAATTAATTCCTGTACATCTTACAGACAATATCCATTGCAATTGTCAGTACTAAATAGATCAAAGACGAAGTTACAAGGCAATGCATCAGTGTTCATAAGTAGGATGACTTTGTCAAATACATGCTTCCCACTGCAAGTAATACCTCCAGTTTATTTCAGTGGAAACTACAACACACAGTCACACTATTTGATAGAGCAAATTCTCTGTTACAAAACATTATTTTCAACATAGTCAACACCATTAGCTATACATTTTTTGCCAGTGATTAACAAAATTGTGCATGTTATGATTGTGAAATCTGTACCGGTGAAGATGACCCACTGTTACTGTTACCATTGCTGAATGACACTACCCAGTACCTTACATTATTCTCACATCCACTGTTTGGTCTCCATAAATGTTCAGCAAGAATCAGTGAATGTCAACAGGTTCCATTTTTTCCACATAAAGGAATTCTGTGTCATCTCCTCACTTCATACTTTGTTCTGTGTCAGAAACCATTCTGCCCCCCTGCTGTCAACTGTCAAATGGGAACAGAATGTAATGGAATACTGTGACGAAGGTTCAAGTTCTAATGCCGTACTACCAGCATCCATCTGCCTCTGATGTTGTAGTCCAACATAACAAAATAGGAGGCATTACTTTCTGAAGCCTCACATATACTACATTAATCTGTAATAATGCATGTATTTTTACTGTGCCAAATGGCATTGATCCCTATCTCCAGCTACTGAACAAAAAATAAATAAAAAAGAAAAAAAAAAAAGTGTTTTTTCTGTTTGTTTGTTTTAGTACTCCAGATAGCTCAAACTTTAAAATAAAACTTTAAAACAAGTAGAAGAGTATTTATGAACATGTGAAAGGTTCATTATCTTTTGTGCAGAATATTTATTTTGTGAAATAACAAAAAGACCTGATGCAGTGCAATTTGCACCAAATTTCTAGAAATAGAAATAGACAAATAGACAAACAAAAAGAAAAGTTTATTAAAATTAATGAACCACTTCTCATGTGATTTACAAAGTTTGGGAAAAGATGCATGTATCCCAGGATTTTTAAAAGCATGTCTGTGGCATAAGGATGCTTACTCTGGTATCTCTGAGGATACTATGGGCCTTCCAGATAGCTTAGAAATGATAAAATACTCCAAGTGAGGAGACAGTGTTTTTTACTTCTGGGTTATCCCTTGGTGCTAATCCAAATGATTAACATCAAGAAGTTAATGCGGCACTACCACATGCTATATAATGGTGCCAGATTAAAGGCATCAGGGTGATATAATTATTACAGTCATAAGAGAAAGATTTCAATTAAGGGTACCATAGCAGCATGCCACTAAAAACAGCACAGCAGCATACTAATTAAACTGCAAAAATCCACTGAAAGCAATGTGGCTTATGCTATTTGAGGTAATGGATCAGACAACGACAAAGCATAATGATATTTTAAAATCCAATAAAATAATGCCAAGAAAATTATGATACAGTATATCATCACAATAAAGAACAAGTTCAAAGGTTATAGAGTTGTCTTCTGAATGTTATGGACATTTTGTGAATAATATAATGAAAACCTTGAGATATATTTTTACTCTTTATTGAAAAAAAAAAAAAAAAAAAGCCTTTTGAACCATCCTTTTTATATGTTTAAATGGCATAATAACTCTTACAATAATAATAAGAAAACAATTATTGATTGTGCATTGTAGAACCAAAACACCAAAGTAACTGCTAGACTGAATGAGGTGCACACAGCTAAAGTAGAACAGTGCCAACTTATGTAAGTCAATGGAAAAATCAGTGAAGTGAATTACATTGTCTTCATTTTTTCAGTCTGGAAATTAATTTGTATTTTAGAAGTTGTAGATCACTAAGAAGGCTTCATTAAGAAGAAATTGAAAATATGGTTTATAATTTATATCACAAACAGTTCAAACCTAATGAAATTTTGACTAAATAACATACAAAATACTAGCGCGTCATATGAAATTTCAACATGTATGACGTTCTTTCAACTTCCTATTCAAAAAGGTAGAAACTCATCAGTTCTTTTCATCATCAATAAGAAATGAAAAAAATGTCTGAAATGAAAAGAAATGTCTGTTTATCTAATAACCAAACTGCTGATAGTTCTTTTCAGGAGCAAAGACAAGACAATGGTATAGCAAACATACTGAAAAATCCTAAAGAGTACTAACAATCCAGGCAGGAAACTCTTTAAAGTTAATTAGAGAAATTCTTAGGTGATTTTAACATAAAGGCTGGCTGAAAGCTGTATGTCTATGAGCACTTCCTACAAATATGGAATGATTTCTGAAGTTATAAAACTGATTTATTTAAAATGGCAAGTGTATAAGTAACAAAGCATCGTTAACAAAATGCTATTTATTAAAATTGTTATGTCTTTCTTAATAACTAAAAAATAAGAGGGCTACTAATTAATACCTCCTATTTTATTATGTTGACCCACTGTTATGTTTTTTTTAACTGTTGA